>NC_064631.1:404333994-404637025 GCF_023864275.1 Schistocerca cancellata
ACGGTGTTCACCACACAACACAGGCGGCAGTGGTGTCTGCCTTTGATGAACATTATCGTCAATTTTATGACGACGTACCGATTGCAACGCCAATTCCTGATAATCTCCATCCTTCCCCTGATCGGACCCTCACCGTAGCGGAGTCAACGACCATGATATCTGCAATCACCGCGGAAGAGGTGGTAAATGCGATCAACAAGGGGGCCAAGAACAAATCAGCAGGACCGGATGGTCTCCCCCGTGGATTTTTACTGGGCGTTCACCACATTAACGCTTCCTCGCTCGACGGGAATGATTCAGGGACTCTTTACTCCGTCCTTCCCAATTCCACCTGAATTTGTCACTGGCATTCTTCTACGTGTGCCTAAGCCGAATTAAGGATCTCATGTCTCTTCATACCGCCCCCTTACACTAATGAATGCAGACTATAAAATCTATGCACGCCTCTTAGGAGCGCACATACGCACCGTCTTACCTACGGTCCTTTCACCGGAGCAGTCTGCACATGGTTGTGGGGCCACCTTACAAACAGCCCTAGGAGAATGCCGTGACCTCGTCGCGCTGGCGGCAGTTTGTCGCCTTCGTGCAGCACTGGTATCCATCGATTTCACGAATGCCTTTCATCGCGTTCGACACCCATTCCTCCTCATGATGGCGACACGCATGGGGTTCTTTGTCGATGCCATTCGCCGGTTACTACTTCCCGCGGTCTCGATGGTACAAGTCAATGGGAGGCTTGTCGGACCGATTCCTGTACGCCGGTCTGTGCTTCAAGGATGCCCATGTCTACTTTACTATATGCCATTGCACTTGAGGCCCTCATCACTGGTCTTACCTATAGACTGCAGGGTCTCACTTTACGTGACTGCACCTTTCACTGCAGGGCGTATGCGGACGACCTCCTCTTTCTCACCTGCTCCTCCACGGAACTCAATGACGCCATCCAATGGAGCCACCAGTATGGACGTGTTTCTGCTAGCGTTCTTAATGCCCGCAAATGGACTATGATGCACCTTGGGCGAGACCTCCCGGTTATGGTGCCGACTCCACTCCCAGTCAGTACCACCTTTCGTTACTTGGGTATCGAATTTACGAGCTCCACACACCGCACAGTGGCCCTCGCTTACCGGCGGCTTTTGCAGTCGATTCGGCACCATGTCCGAGATCGAGTGCACCGTAACTTAAACCAACTCCAACGTGTGTCCTATCTCAACATGTATGTAACCCCTAAAATGGTACACGTCGCCCAGATTCTCCCAATGCCGTTACTCCTTGGCCGCCGCACCCAGTCAGCCTTTGGATGTTTCGTGTCAGCAGGGGCACTTTTCAAAGTCCACTACAACATTCTAAAACTGCCTCCGCAAAAGGTGGCCTCGGACTCGTCAACGTGCGGGCACGATCTTCTGCACTCTTTGTTTATACGTACTATGTTGCTGCACTGGCTGGGGCCGGTCCCGTCCTTAACACGCAGTCTCTTAGATATCCTCCGACCAGCTTCTCTCGATCTACCGATCAATGTGGCAACTACTTCTTCATTATTTTACCATGTCATAAATTGTTTCATAGAACTCAGCTACGTTCGGGCAGATCTTCCAATAACTTGTCCTCCCTGTACAAAAGACTATTATCGTTTGTTTATACTCTCCAACCCTTGCGACCCATGGTGCTACAGCACCCTGACATTAACTGGCGAACGGTTTGGGGACGTGTGCATGCACCCTTTTCACCGTCGTCTGTGTCTGCACTCTGGTATGTTTTAGTCTGTGGCAAATTCCCGACTAATAGTCGACTTTATCGAGTAGGACTGGTCACCTCCCCACTCTGCCCTGAGTGTCAGCTCGAAGACACCGACGAGCGCCGTCTTACGTGCCGCCTGAAACGAAACGTATGGCTCCTCATCCAACGAATCGTGGGCTTTTACTTCCATGCGCGCCAACTACGGTAACCCCAGATTTCCTGTTGTTCCCCAGATATTTCACTACCCTCTTGCTAGGCACCATACACTCATCTGATTTCGAGGGTAGGCTTTAGAATACCTCTTTCAGAGTGGTCCGCATACATTCCTCGACTTCCGGTACAAAGTTGAGACCTCGCATAACACCTTCACCCGACAACCATCTTATCGACAAACTTTTGCCGGTTATCTCCGCAGCGTCTTCCTTGACCCCCTCAAAGTTGGGGGTGTGCCATGCCTACCTGTCACATGATGCAACTCCCTTATCCACGTTCTCATGCTTCGACAAAACAAAAAATAGGAAGAAGACAGAATGTGTTATATTTTGTTGTATTTAACGTTTTTCTAGTATTTTTGTTAAACTAACAATCATTTGTGTATGTTTGAATTGTACCTTGAAGAAATGTTACATTGTGTACATATATGTACTGTCAGTTTCTTCAATAAAGATTTTAAAAAAGTTGGTAGACTGCTTGCCCGCGAAAGGCAAAGATCCTAGGTTCGAGTACCCGTTCAGCATACAGTTTTAACCTGCGAGGAAGTTTTGCAACCACCAAAGATATTAAATAGTAGGTGAAATGCTGTGATATCTGAAATTAAATCAGAACGGTGACGATGAATTTTACGAACAACCCCTCCTCCTTATTCCGCCCAAATTTCGGTGGTGATTTCTTTCTTGTATTATTAATGAGGTAAGTGTAGACCAACCACCATGACAGGTAGTGAAGTTGCTGTCCGGGAGACTGATAACAGTGGAAAGACAGAATAAAATCCTGAAAAATGTGAACGCTGCTCCTACAACGAATTAATGCGCATGTGAAATTTATCTAAAACTTTCAGATCTGTCTTATACAACCTATTTCTCGATTTCGATCAGCTCATTGTTTGGATCGTTTCTTATTACGAGGAATTCACCAGTATCTCCTTATTTCATGTCTAGTCATGGATTACAAAGCGATATAAGGCCTTTTGTGTTTCGTAATTAAAAACTTTTTCTCGGCTTTGTTTAATGTATTAATTAGTTAAAAGTGCAGTTCCTCGGACCACAGAACTTTTGAAGCCAAAATGCATGAATGTTTCATTTCTTTCTCCTGAAAACAGTTTAAATAATAAGGAAATCATCTGTCAGTGGAAAATTTAAACACTCTCTCAAGATAAATTATAATTTCAAGAAATGATGAAGGCTGTATTTTATTGTAAAAATCATATTTCACTTGTAACAATACTCTTAGAATTATTGACGTTTAAGTTCTTCTAGTAGTTTTGGATCACTTGGTTTCAATTAATTTAAGTTGCAATTATTAAACATTCGTATTATGTTGACTGATTTTCCTTGATTATGAAGAATTTTGATCGAAATTACGTCAGTGGCCTAAATTCAATTGCACTGTTTCTTCACCTGCTACCTAATGACTAGGGTACTCTGAGAAAGGGAAACTGACTCCCAATCTACACTCCTGGAAATTGAAATAAGAACACCGTGAATTCATTGTCCCAGGAAGGGGAAACTTTATTGACACATTCCTGGGGTCAGATACATCACATGATCACACTGACAGAACCACAGGCACATAGACACAGGCAACAGAGCATGCACAATGTCGGCACTAGTACAGTGTATATCCACCTTTCGCAGCAATGCAGGCTGCTATTCTCCCATGGAGACGATCGTAGAGATGCTGGATGTAGTCCTGTGGAACGGCTTGCCATGCCATTTCCACCTGGCGCCTCAGTTGGACCAGCGTTCGTGCTGGACGTGCAGACCGCGTGAGACGACGCTTCATCCAGTCCCAAACATGCTCAATGGGGGACAGATCCGGAGATCTTGCTGGCCAGGGTAGTTGACTTACACCTTCTAGAGCACGTTGGGTGGCACGGGATACATGCGGACGTGCATTGTCCTGTTGGAACAGCAAGTTCCCTTGCCGGTCTAGGAATGGTAGAACGATGGGTTCGATGACGGTTTGGATGTACCGTGCATTATTCAGTGTCCCCTCGACGATCACCAGTGGTGTACGGCCAGTGTAGGAGATCGCTCCCCACACCATGATGCCGGGTGTTGGCCCTGTGTGCCTCGGTCGTATGCAGTCCTGATTGTGGCGATCACCTGCACGGCGCCAAACACGCATACGACCATCATTGGCACCAAGGCAGAAGCGATTCTCATCGCTGAAGACGACACGTCTCCATTCGTCCCTCCATTCACGCCTGTCGCGACACCACTGGAGGCGGGCTGCACGATGTAGGGACGTGAGCGGAAGACGGCCTAACAGTGTGCGGGACCGTAGCCCAGCTTCATGGAGACGGTTGCGAATGGTCCTCGCCGATACCCCAGGAGCAACAGTGTCCCTAATTTGCTGGGAAGTGGCGGTGCGGTCCCCTACGGCACTGCGTAGGATCCTACGGTCTTGGTGTGCATTCGTGCGTCGCTGCGGTCCGGTCCCAGGTCGACGGGCACGTGCACCTTCCACCGACCACTGGCGACAACATCGATGTACTGTGGAGACCTCACGCCCCACGTGTTGAGCAATTCGGCGGTACGTCCACCCGGCCTCCCGCATGCCCACTATACGCCCTCGCTCAAAGTCCGTCAACTGCACATACGGTTCACGTCCACGCTGTCGCGGCATGCTACCAGTGTTAAAGACTGCGATGGAGCTCCGTATGCCACGGCAAACTGGCTGACACTGACGGCGGCGGTGCACAAATGCTGCGCAGCTAGCGCCACTCGACGGCCAACACCGCGGTTCCTGGTGTGTCCGCTGTGCCGTGCGTGTGATCATTGCTTGTACAGCCCTCTCGCAGTGTCCGGAGCAAGTATGGTGGGTCTGACACACCGGTGTCAATGTGTTCTTTTTTCCATTTCCAGGAGTGTAGTATTTTACATGAGCTAGGATGCTGTAAACACGGTTCTTGAGAGAGACGTCGGATGTTGTGAAATTTTTACAATATTTTGTCGACGCAACTGATCGACATCTTCAGGTGCCGCGAATATACTGCTGAGATAGTGATCGAAGCCTCCTGTTTATGACAGTTCAAATGGTTCAAATTGCTCTAAGCACTATGGTTCTTAACATCTGAGGTCATCAGTCCCCTAAACTTCGAACTACTTAAACCTAACTAACCTAAGGACATCACACACATGCATGCCCGAGACAGGATTCGAACCTGCGACCATCGAACGAGATGGTTGGTAAGACGATTAAACTATCTTTTGTACAGAGTGAGTGTACCTTCTAGAATCTACTTCAGAGCGGCGGAACTAATTCCGTTGCCCCGTTTCTGCTTCAATCTTACTCAAAAAAATTGAACTTGCGCATGTAGAGAAATATGAATGGCCGCCTCAGTTTTGTTGATCGGCAGTCGGGACTCCCGGTCGGATACAGCAGCAGCCTCGACAAAAGCCAGCTCGCGAAACCTACGAGAGGCAATGCCGCCGTTTCTCCCACGCACTCCTCTCCAAAGTCTCAAAGAATCATGTAAACGGCAGACACTCGAATATCCTTTATTTTGTTGTTAGCGGACTCCGGCGGGGGGAGCGGCGCAAACCGCGCCGGCGGGTCTCCAAAGTCTACTCGCTGCCGGGAGCGCGGCGATCAATGCTCGGCGGGAGGCGGGGGTGAGGGTGGGCGGTCTGCCCTCTGTTGTCCGCCGGCGGATCCGAGGTGGGCCGCCCGCCGCCCGCGCCGCCTTTGTCGGGGACGCTGCGACCGCGGGCCACTCGCGCTCCGCCGGGGCCCGCGATACCTATCAGGGGCTATCGAAACAATTAAGAGGCCGGCCGGCCTTGCCGAGCACCCTCTGCGTAATGGAGGGCTTGCCACTCCACGGCGTCCGGCTACACACTGCCTCACACACAGCACACTACGGCCCGCTCCGCTACCTACGCGACCTCCTGTGCCCGGTGTTTTTCTCCCTACCTCGGCAAAACAAACGTGTGTGAGAAGGGGTACACAGCTAGTGAAATCTGGTTTCGCATAACAGAGCGGATCAGGTTATGGAAAGAGACCCAAATCAGTTGCTGTTAGTTGCACAAACATACAAACTTTATTTTGCTAAAACACGTAATCACACATGGCCTTATAAGAATTCAGAAACGATACTGTTGAAGGCCAGCACATAAGTTATTAAAATTTTCTTAAGGAATACACATGGCTGAAGTCTCTAGCTACAATATAGAAGAACGGAGCGCTTAAGGTCTGGATAACAACAATTTCAGTAAGAAAATTTTAAAAGGTTTTAAACAAATGACCTTACAGATTTTAATTTAAGTCGGTTGAAGGTCATATACTGAACATAGAACAACTCAAGGCTTATGGCATGGACAACAAAATTAAGATAGATATAAAACTCTCAAATTTTCAAATAATTTTTAAAATTTTACTTTAATTCGGCTAAAGGCCTTATCTTAAAATATTTCACGTAGAAGTTCGGCTGAAGGCCACATACTGAAAATTAAAACAAACTTAATTAATACACGGCTGAAGGCCTCGCACAGTACTTGAGACTAAAATAAAATCACAATTCAAAACAACAGAACAGTGGTGCTCAGAAGTGTTCCAAGGGTCGGCGTGGGGAGGAAACTGTAACATAAGTTTAGGTGAGACAGGCAGCCAAGCGTAATACTAAATAATTGGATGGCGACACGACCTAGGGACGGCTGAAGAACCGACCAACAACCTAATCAATTCCCAAGGTTTTTAGCATGGCTGTCAATCAGCGACTGTTGTATAGTACAAAATTTTGAAAAACACAGCCCTCAGTCGCGAACACAATTAATTTGTAACCTAGGTTTCGGTGTCGCAAGGGACACCTTCTTCCGACAAAATTAAAATTAAATGTAAATGGTAAGTGCCGTCCCCACCATTTCAATTTAGTTTTAATTTTGTCCGAAGAAGGTGTCCCTTGTGACACTGAAACCTAGGATACAAATTAATTGTGTTCGCCACTGAGGGCTGTGTTTTTCAAAATTGAGTCTAATCAGCTCCCTTCCACGCGACCAGCGGTATGACAACCTAAAATATCAGCGAGGACGAAGATACCAGTAGCACTACGTCTTGACAATTGGCGTATATATACAGTCAAGGCACAATAACCACTCAAATATATCGACAAACACAGAGGTTGTTGAACTACACGCCGTGTTGGACAGCATCAACACGGCGAGGAAACACACATTCGCTGCTCTGTCCCAACCGACAGACTGCCTACTCCAGTACGCAGACAGCTTTAACATAACTGCTCAGTCTAAATTACACAGCTAGACACAGTTCCACGAAAACACTTCCACAAGAACTCGAACAATCGTGAAGGCAATCACTGTGGAACAACCAGGACGAATGACAAGTCGTCACACACAAAGAACCCGAAGCGGTCGGTGACCAGATATACGTCGTCCGATGAGACGACAGATCGAACGACCAACCAACGGTCGTCCCTGCTCAAGTCTCCGTCCGTCGGACAGTGCATGTGTGTCGCCACCGGTCGGGCGAGCACTGGCTGTGCAGACCTCACTGGAGCTCCATCCCAACTCCGTTCGGACGCACGACGACCCGGAGACACTGGCTCTGACCCAACCATGCAGAGGGAACACTTGCCCATTGGCCATTCGACACCTCTGGACAAGGAAGGAACCGACCCAAGTCCCGCAAGACGATCAATTGAAGGGGCCTAGAAGCGATCGGAAGACCAAATACACGTCGCCTGATGAGACGACCGACCGAACGAACAACCAACGGTCGCCGCCGCTCAAGCCTCCTTCCGTCGGACAGTGCATGTGTGTCCCCAGCCCTCACTGCAGCTCCATCCGAACTAAACCCTCTACGTAAGACGAGCCGGAAATACTAGAGGTCGCTTCAAAGATAATACGACAGTGCTCTTATCGATACGCGCTGCTGCTGCCCTCACAGGAGGCAAGGCAGCAACTTAGTGACGTCAGTAAATCGAATAAGAAACGAGGCGACAGTTCCGTAAAGAGAAGCTGTCAAGCAAGAAACGGCACGAACGCGAGCCGCGCACGGCTCAGCTAAACACAAAAAATAGAGTACCCAGAAGAGGAGGAGGAAACAGAATGAATATTCAAGGGTTGAAAGGATATGTGATGCTATTTTAATGATTACAGAACCAAGTCAAATTTACAAGGAACTTGACAGTATGGACTGACTTATATGAATGACGTTGTTACCGTCTGGCTTGGATATAAGCACTGTTTCGATTGGAATGGATGTCAGAAATCCGTTGTAGTCTCTCCTGAGGCAAGCTGGATGACAACTGAACTGGCTCTTGGTATATTGGATACTCGGATACTGGCACTGGGATGCAGCTGACGTCCGAGCTGGTCCCAGACATGTTCCGTGGAGGAGAGATCTGGAGAAATTGCTGGCCACCATATGTGGACAAGCATTGTCCTGTTGTAGAATGGCACCGAGAAACAGTCGCATGAGAGGTAACTTATGACGAAACAGGTTGTTCGTGACGTACCGTTGTGCCATCACAGTTCCCTCAATCACTTCCAGCCATAACCCGAAATCACACCCGATGACTCTCCACACCATGACGCCAACCATAACAGTACCATGCCCTCAAAACATTGGAAGAATGGAACCTCTGCCTAGATCGCCACCATACTCAACAACGATGGTCATCCGGCGAAGTGCAGAACTGCAGTGTCGCTGAACACAGCACTACGCCATTCACTAACAGCCCATGTTTACTGGTGACGGCGCCACTCCATACAGCCGTTTGTGTTGCAGTGTTAACAAAAATGGTTCAAATGGCTATGGGACTTAACATCTATGGTCATCAGTCCCCTAGAACTTAGAACTACTTAAACCTAACTAACCGAACGACATCACACAACACCCAGTCATCACGAGGCAGAGAAAATCCCTGACCCCGCCAGGAATCGAACCCGGGAAGCAGTGATAACGCCAACCTACACGTAGGTAGGTGCTTATCTCCAACCAACGGTTCGGGATGGCACAGATTTTGCAGGGAGACCTTTACTTGTTTTCGGATGGCAGGAGCAGATGTGAGGGGGTGACGAACGCTTGGTACACAATACGACGATTCTCCCATGTGGCGGCCAGACGTGGTCGCCAGGAAGCTCGGCCACGAGTGTACTTGCCCTCACGTTCCCATGCAGTCCCACATCGGGTCAATCTCACATCCAAATGCCTCACAAATCTGGATACTAGACTATTCGAGAAGTCGGCAAACGGAGACTCACAATGAGGCCACATTCCAACTTTGACAGGTGCTGATAACGCTGTCTCACATGAGTAGACAATATCTCCGGCCTTCACAGCGATTACTCAACATCTGACGCTGTTCACGCCTCTTATGTACTCTAGCAAGTCTGGAACAACACTAAACAGGAACAACACTCACGCACTCTCGCGACCTGTCTACCTGTCAGAGTTAATTGCAACTCTAGTCATTTATAAGGAACAATCAAATTAAAACCAAACAGATGGAAAAAAGTGAGTCAACTATTTATTATTTCAGTAATTTCCTCGAATGAAAAAAGCCCACAGTTGCACTAAATTATGTTTATTTTAAACCTTGACCATAGTTTCTGCTATAATAATATAGCCTTCTTCAGAAGTGCTACAAAATGATCAAAATGACATCTAGACCAGTGATACAATCTACACATAAACTTCAAAATTACGTAACTGATAACACATAACTTACATACACACTAATAAACGAAAAATGTGTTAGCCCAGCAGCTGCGTCAAGACCAGTACTTACGTCTGTTGAAGTTATTTTATTGGTCTTGACGCAGCAGCTCGACTAACACATTTTTCATTTATTAGTGTGTATGTAAGTTATATGTTATCAGTTACGTAATTTTGAAGTTTATGTGTAGATTGTATCACTGGTCTAGATGTCATTTTGATCATTTTGTAGGACTTCTGAAGAGGGCTATATTATTATAGCAGAAACCATGGTCAAGGTTTAAAATAAATTTAATTTAGTGCAATTGTGGGCTGTTTTTTATTCGAGACAATTACGTAACGGTTGCTGTTGTCGCTGCCACCTTGAAAAAAAAAAATTCAGAAATGATCACCATAAGTACTGATAAAGGGTGTCCAGAAAAGGACTCCCTGATTTCAAAATTAAATATCTCGAAAACAAAGATCGATAGAGGAATGCAGTAAACGGTATGTTTATTGCGAAAGCTGTAAGAAGTTTATACATCAGTTTGAAATAATAGTTACAAAAGCTGCTAACAGATGGCGCTGTAATCGCCATACGTAATGCCTAGTATAAATAGTGATCCGAAGCCCAGAGCGATCAGTTCCACTATTTAAACGTGAAAGGAGGTTAGCGTACGGAAGGAAGAGATTAAAACCATGTACTTCATTGAACAACACGTTTTTCTGGTGCTAGAGTACCACAGGTTAGAAGAGAGTCCTACGGCAACAAGGCGAAGTTTTCAAGCACGATTTAATGTTCCAAAAGGACCCGATGCGAAAACCATTCGTACGCTCTTCGCAAAATTTCAACGAACAGGCAGCGTAACTGATGATCTATTGGGGCATGTTGGCCGCAGCAAACCGCAGTTGCGCCTGAAAAAATCGACACAGTTTCTGGAATTATTAAGCGAAATCCATTGTCATCCGTCCGTAGAATTGCATCTGAGACTGGTTTGAAGCGTTCCAGCACGCAGAAAATACTGAGTCAGAACCTACACATGTTTCCATTCAAAATTCAAATGCACCAGGCCATACAAGTACGGGCTGTGCAACAAAGGGTTGCCTTTGCTAATCAGATGCTCACAATGATTGATAGTGAAGGATTTGATGTTGGCTGCATCTGGCTTACAGATGAAGCACACTTCCACCTGAATGGATTCGTGAACAAGCAGAAATGGCGATTTTGGGGTTCCGAAAAGCCATATTGGTGTGAAGCGAAACCCCTGTATTCTCCTAAAGTTACTGTGTGGGCTGCAGTATGCAGCAGAAGCATTATTGGCCCTTTTTGCATTCGAGAAACGGTCACTGGTGCACGTTACGTTGCAATTTTGGAACAATTTGTCGCCACACAGCAAGCGTTAGAGGATCGACCAGGTACTGAATGGTTTATGCAAGATGGAGCCCGACCACATCGGACCGAACAAGTGTTTCGCTTTCTTGAGGAATACTTCCGGAATCGAGTCATTGCTTTGGAATATCCCAAATTTACTGGTGCAGGCATGGATTGGCCTCCATATTCGCCGGATTTGACTCCCTGTGACTTTTTTTTGTGGGGCACAGTGAAAGACATGGTCTACCCGAAGCGTCCCGCCACGCTGGACGAGCTTGAATCGGCGATCTCTGTGGCATGTGAATCCATTTCGGTTGAGACACAACGAAATGTGATGGCGAATTTCATTCTTCGCTTGCGCCACCTCTGCAGTGCCAATGGTGAACATTTTGAAAACATTGTGATGTGATTGTTTGCAAAGGTTGTTTTCATACGATTATTTCACTTACGTATGTTGATATAAGCTGTACAGCGTACACCGCCATCTGTTAGCAGCTTTTGTAATTATTATTTCAAACTGCTGTATAAACTTCTTACAGCTTTCACAATAAACATACCGTTTACTGCATTCCTCTATCGATCTTTGTTTTCGAGATATTTAATTTTGAAATCAGGGAGCCCTTTTCTGGACACACTGTACATTTATCGAGCTGTGAGACAAAACGGTCAATGCTTTCAGGGAAAAATGTTTCCGGTTGCCTACGGAACCGTGATTGACTGACAGCCACGAATGAACGAATGTCTTTCTTCGGCTTTCGAGCCGAACTTCTGCAGCGTACATAAGCGGGAAAGTCATGATGACGCTCTCTCTCTTTTTTTTTAACTTTCTGGAACACGGCGCCATAATTAAAGCACAGCAGCACATGGAGACACTGCAAAGAAATACAGTGCACCACGAACTCCAGATGCCAAGGAACACTGACGGACGGCATCATTCTGTTACAGGATAATGTCCGCCCACATGTTGCCAAAGCTTTTTCGACTAAGCTGTGTAAGTTCGCTGGGAAGCCCTTACACATTCCGCACACAGTCCCCATCTCTCCCCATGCGATTTCAATCTTTTTGTAGCCCTGTAGGACAATTGCGGCAGTCGATTTGCTTGGACAAAGACGTGCACGCCTGGGCAACAGCAAACATTTGTCCATGAACGCACTGACTCATTTGTAGCTCAGTGTGATAAGTGTATTAGCAGTTATAGCGATTACTTTTGAAATAATGATTTACTTTTCACCCATCTGTCTCGTTTTCATTTGACTGTTCCTTATACATACCTGCCGAAGGTTGGTACGTGAACAAAGTCACAACGGCATCACTCCGTGTCGTCTGGATGCTTCTTCTTTTTTGTTTTCAGGCAGTGTGTATAGATTGAGGAGCCCAACATTTCCACCCCAAGTGGCTATTGACTTGGTAAAGATACTTATTTCCTTTCATGTAGACCAGTGACCTGGGGGTAATTACCCTGTGGATGGAGGAATAAATTTTCTGAGCTGGAAAAATGGTAAGTTTTTGATTACGGTTTAGGTGACTCTCGATTTTTTTTAATAATCTCAATTATTTTTCCCTTTTACTGCAGTACTCACTTGTAGTTAGTAAAGCGTTCTCCTAGCTCTTTCTCGCTCACTGTATAGGGAAGTAAAAGTGTTAGCAGCAGTCCTGCCCCTGCCCGTTCGCCTGATATGATAATAGGCCGTTTCAGCCAGTTTAAATGTGGGGAGGTATAATAACGATATGCGGCGCTAGATACTAACATTGTATGTTGCTTTAAGGCTAGCGCCGCCATTTTAGATGCCCGACGAGATAAGCTGACTACTATTTACAACTGCTTCATGTTCTTAATTTCTGTCGTGTGCACATAACAATTGTTTTGAACAAAAAATGTTACAGTACTTTTGTAACACGGCATGATGAAGGCATTTTCGGAAAATTTTCTGGTCTGATTTGCAAAAAAATGGTTCAAATGGCTCTGAGCACTATGGGACTCAACATCTTAGGTCATAAGTCCCCTAGAACTTAGTACTACTTAAACCTAACTAACCTAAGGACATCACACACACCCATGCCCAAGGCAGGATTCGAACCTGCGACCGTAGCAGTCCCGCGGTTCCGGACTGCAACGCCAGAACCGCACGGCCACCGCGGCCGGCTCTGATTTGCATATTTAATTTAGTAATACGACACATTTGATCTCGTTAGTGTAAAGTTCTTTTTGTTAAACATTTCGAACAACCAAGAAGAGACGCATGTGACAAGAGAAGGTAGATTTCTAATCCATCATTTTCCTTGACACAGACCAAGGAAACAGAAGTTTGGTCAATGTCATCTTCACAAAAATGCTGTGAAAATATTTTGCTGTGGTTGATGGGATTCCAATCATTCCTTCGCACAGCATTCACCCATTATGCTTTTCGACTTGGATTAAAAGTCAAATGACAGAAATAATCACTATAGTAGAAGCAAACAGCGAAACGAAAATTTATGTATATAAGAGTAAATGTCACTCAATGAATACATTTACGAATGATACGTGATTCTCTTTCATTTTAGACTATAATCTGAATGATCAGCTGGCATTTTTGATCAGAATACTTCCACCAGAAGCTAATGTTTAGGACAACAAACATGTCGAACGTCGGTTTCCACTTTGTCGTGAGAACTCTCCTTATGACTCCCATGGAAGTATACTGACAGTTATAAGTAGGCTGTTTAGGTTTTTATGTCGGTAATGCCACGTACCGCTCTGTATGAAAATCGCTGACTGTGCTGTGTGCAGTCTGTGGCTGGTTTGCATTGTTGGAATTTTTGCTGTTGTAGTGTTGGGCAGTTGGATGTGAACAGCGCGTAGCGTTGTGGAGATGGATGTGAGCCGCCAGCAGTGGTGGATGTGGGGAGAGAGATGGCAGAATTTTGAAAGCAGACGATCTGGACGTGTGTCCATCAGAAAGAGTAAATTTGTAATACTGCATATCATGAGCTGATATGATGACTTTTGAATATTATTAAGGTAAATACATTGTTCGTCCTCTATCAAAATCTTTCATTTGCTAACTATGCCTATCAGTAGTCAGTGCCTTCAGTAGTTAGAATCTTTTATGTAGCTGGCAGTATTGGCGCTCGCTGTATTGCAGTAGTCCGTGTAACGAAGATTTTTGTGAGGTAAGTGATTCATGAAAGGTATAGGTTATTGTTAGTCAGAGCCATTCTTTTGTGGGGATTATTGACAGTCAGATTGCGTTGCGCTAAAAATATTATGTGTCAGTTTAGTGTTGATCAGAGCAAGTAAAGAGAGAAATGTGAGTACGTTCAGTTCGGCTCAGCTGTTTGAAAATCAAATAACGTAAGAGGTTTATCAGCACAGTAATTCATTAATTTTACTAAGGGGATGTTTCACAGTTGACGTCTCCGAACAATTTTCGACGACTCCAGAGGAACTGAAACATCATATTATTGCACCGTGGGCAGTGACACCGCGGAAATCTCTTCAGTCTGTCCAGAAGTCCTTACAAAAGCGACTGCAAATGTGCGTGGCAGTAGACATTGGGTATTTCAAACACCGATGACATAAATGAAATTTTAAGGAAGTGCAAATAATGTCCTTTTTTTTTTACTTCTTTTTGTTACTCCAGCTGATGTAATTTTGCAACGTAAGTGTGTATCTTGACAGTAAACAGAAACTAGTACAACACCGTACAAATATTTGCTCTGATACGTGCTAAGACTCGTGACTTCTACCAACTTATCTCGGAAACTTTCAGTCGTTTCACTACCCGATGCATGTGGGATATGGAGTGGGCAGGTCCACAGCATATGTACCAGTGGAGCATTGGGGAGCTGTCTGTGTTTCACCACTCCATTTGTGCTGCACGGCTGGGAACATTCAGCCTCAAAATAAGCTCCGAGGTCCTAGGTGCCCCCTCTTCTCAACTGTTTGTAAAAGGCAGAGAATCGCAACACGGCAGAAGTTCTGCAGGAGATACCTGTCGAGCAGTTGGCGGGGGCCGGACGGCGCAGCCCCGGGGCAGGCAGCGCGCCGGCGGATCGGTTTCTTCCCACGCGCGCGCCCGCCGCCAGCACCTGATGGCCACGGCCTGGGCCTACCTGCGCCGCTCCGCTGAAAGCGGCCGGTGCGGCCGCATTGTGCGGCGTTGCGAACATTCGCGGGAGCGCAGATGCCCCGCGGAATCGTCTGCTCGCAGCTGAACGGGGTCGCCGGACGCGTGTACAAAGCCCGCCCCACCCACCACACTAATCTCCGGCTCAGCTCTTCAGGCTGAGCGCCAAAGCGTCTCTGCATACCGCTGCACTGAGGATCAAAGTCGCTTTATCCCGTTTCACGGTTCTTAGTGCTCGCGTTTTTACACTGACGAAAAATACGGGCCACTTGCATGCTTCAGTATCTTTTCTTTTTTTTGCTTTACATTTGCCTGAAAATTGATGTCAAGAGCATGAAAGGCAACTAAAATATCGATTTCCCTCTTTTACATTTCCTTTGTGGCGTGAAAGGAACAACTGCGATGATACACACTGCAGAACGTCTTACCCCTGGATGAATGACGAATTGTAATTGTTTTTCTACATAGAGGGTGTCTCGAATTAATAAGGAGGTAGAGAACATCGGAACAAATACACTGAAGCGCCAAAGAAACTGGTATAGGCATGAGTATTCAAATACAGAGATATGTAAACAGGTAGAATACAGCGCTGTGGTAGGCAACACCTATATAAGACAACTAGTGTTTGCGCAGTTGTTAGATCGGTTACTGCTGCTACAATGGCAGCTTATCAAGATTTAAGTGAGTTTGAACATGGTGAGCGATGGGACACAGCATTTCGAGGTAATGATGAAGTGGGGATTTTTCCGAACGACCATTTCACGAGCGTACCGTAAATATAAAACATCAAATCTCCTACATCGCTGCGGCCGGAAAAAGATCCTGCAAGAATGGGACCAACGGGGAGTGAAGAGAATCGTTCAACGAGACAGAAGTGCAAACCTTCTGCAAACTGCTGCAGATTTCAGTGCTGGGGCATCGGCAAGTGTCAGCGTGCGAAACATTCAACGAAACGTCATCGACTTGGGCTTTTGTACCCAAAGCCGACTGGTGTAACCTTGATGACTCAAGCTTTACGCCTCGCCTGAGCCCCTCAACTCCGTCATTGGACTGTTGATGACTGGAAACATATTGCCTGACCGTAAGAGCCTCGTTTCAAATTGTATCGAGTGGATGGACGTGTAAGGGTATGGAGACAACGTCAAGAATCCATGGGCCGTGCATGTCAGCAGTGAACTGTTAAAGCTGGTGAAGGCTCTGTAATGGTGTAGGGCGTGTGCAGTTGGCGTGATGTGTGACTCCTGATACGTCTAGATACGACTCTGACAGGTGACAGATACGTAAGCATCCTGTTTGATCACCTGCATCTATTCATCTCCATTGTGCATTGCAACGAACTCGGGCATTTCCAGCAGGACAATGCGACACCACACACCACCAGAATTGCGACAGAGTGGCTCCAGGAACACTTTCCTGACTTTCATCCGTTGGCCACCACACTCGCCAGACATGAACATTATTGAGCATATTTGGGACGCCTTGCAACGTCATGTCCAGAAGAAATCTTATCCCCTCCCCCTGTTCTTTTACGGATTTATGGATAGCCCTGCAGGATTCATTGTGTCATTTCCCTCCAGAACTAATTAGGACATTAGACGAGTCCATGCCACGTCGTGTTGCGGTACTTCTCTGTGTTCACGGGGGCCCTACACGATATTTGCTAGGTGTACCAGTTTCTTTAGCTCTTCAGCATATGTTTAGTTAAGGTATACAAGATCTCTGAAGGCAGATTCTGACGCTAGGGACGCGTTACACAGAAGGTAGTTTAACATGCTAATTACAGCAGTGCAATTCACGGGAACTGCCCAATGAGCCACCATTGGCCCCTATGCACGTGATACATCGCTGGACCATTGACTGTGTGTCCGTTCGAAGATTCCTGGCGTATCCGCAATGGTACCAGAAGCAGCGGCGATTCTATCGACGAGTTCGTCCTCCGTTTCGACACTAGTTTCGTGCACCAGCTGCATCATATGCCCACAGAGGAAGAAAGCCAGACACATGAGGTCAGGTGACTTGAGTGGTCAGGCCACACTGCCACCTCGGCTGATCCATAGATGCCCGAAAGTGGCTCTCAGATGATTCCTCACATCAGTGCTGAAATGGGCCGGCGCCCATTGTGCTGGTGGTACGGTACAGCCAACCATTCGTACGCAGAGCAGTTCTGAATGTCAGTACATATACCCAGTCAGCGACACCTACACAAAAGCTTACATCAGCGCTGCTAACAAAATGTTCCTTAAATTACAAGCTGACTTCAGAAACGGTTTGTTCCTTATCTAAATATATTTGTTTTGGTGTTCTTTACCTCCTGCCTTAATCTGAAAGAATAATTTCGGAGCACACTGTCGAGAGTATAAGTTTATTACGCATTACTAGGTACGAAGAGAGACGTGGTTCTGCCTCCAGAACCATGACTGCCGCAAGGTCCTAGGTATCGTGCAGGATACCCATTTGAGACATTTATTGAAATTGTTTTAAAATTCAACACAGTTATATCCGTTCACTGATGTAAAATAACCTATTTTTTCTTTATTTCTATTGCAATTTCGATAATTATTACACATATTCAGGCAGTAGGAAGCATACCACAAATCAGTACATATAGTGATTCACAAAAAAGCGTATGATCTACAAAGTACAAATCTTTGAGTGAGCGGTACTTAAGTTACAAATATGCATAAAGGCTCAAATACAGCCCCTAGTTCAAACATCGAGTGAGTACGAACGCTGTCCAATCATAAGGCACACGAGAAATCAGAAAACCAAGGCAGTAACATATTTCCTCCATTTGTGTGGCCCTGCTTGACAGCTGGGTAACAAATGCGAAAGATCGACAATACTGAAACAACTTTAAAGACTGTACGACCCGACTGTTGCAAAGATAAAGAATAAAGATCACACAGAACCTCACAGATAATTTTTCATCCTTGTAAACAGACTAAGTAGCAGTTTAAGCAGTTGTTACTTTGAGGCTAAATAATAACGAATAACAAAAGCCTGATAAGCATATATACTCGATTAAGAGATAAAATATCTCTAATTGTAATGTGATAGGCTTAAGAAGTCTATCTATCTACATCCAGATCTCGCTCCAGCTACTGCCGGGTCTGGGTGTTGACGAGTCCTCTGCATTTGGCTCGGTCCTCCCACCACTTTTCTTCCTCCACTTGCTGCCAGGTCACACCTCTCGTTTCCACAGACATTCTCGCTCCCGTTTCCCACAGTGTTCTTGGGCGCCCTATTGGTCTCTTTCCATCCATCCTTAGTTCTTCCATAATTTTGGGGAGCCTCTGCCCACGCATACTCTTAACACGACCCTACCATCTTAATCTCTTTTTTTCGATTTCTTCTCTCATACGATCTTGTTTAAGGTCCTTTCTAATATCTACATTCCTTCCTCTGTCCATTCTTGTTTTTCCCTTAACTGCTCTGAGAAATTTCGTTTCCCCTGCTCGCAGTCTGCTCCAGTCCCTTTCTGTCATTGTCCATGTTTCTCCTCAATGGGTGACAATAGAGAAGTATTAAGGAGTTTTGCTTTTTCTGTAACTTCCTTATTCCAAATCAGGTGTTTTATTGCTTGGTAGAAATTGTCTCCCTTCTGTAACCTCCTATTAATTTCGTTGGTTATTCTTCCATCACTAGATATTTCACTCCCTCAATAAGTGAAACTGTCTACCGCTTTGAGGGGTTCTCCATTGAGAGTAATGTTCCCTTTGTCTCTTCCAAATACCATTACTTCAGTCTTATCTTTATTTTTAATCCATACCTTTTCATTATTTCCATCCACGCATCAAGTTATAACTGTACATCTACCTCTTTATCGCCCCATATAACCATATAATCTGCAAAAATCGAATTTTTGTCTTTTTCTTTTACTGTGTCTTTAACTGCCCTATTCATTCCCTCCATCACAACATTAAAAAGTGCAGAAGATAGAACACTTCCTTGTTTAAGTCCGTGTCTTATTTCGAAGTATTCAGAGTTCCCCAATGGTGTTTTAATTGTGACCTCTGCTCATTGTCTTTATTACATTAATATATCCACCTTCTATACCTATCTTCTTCATTTCTTCCCAGAGTATTTTCCTGTTAACTGAGTAATATGCCTTTTCTATGTCTACAAAAACCATTATCACCCTTTTGTTATACTCCCAACTTTTTTCCATCAGTTGACGGATGGAAAATATCAGGTCGATCGCGCTTGTTCCTTTCCTAAACCCATGCTGTTCTTCACTCAGCTTCTTTTCTATCTTTTCACTTATTCGATTTAGTAAAATTCTTTCAAAGTTCTTGGCTGTATGACTCATAAGGGTTATTCCTCTATAGCTTTTACAAAGTCTTTTATTGCCTTGTTTGAAGATGGGAACAATGTCTCCTCTTCTCCAATCGTCAGGTATTGTACTATTTCTCTATACACTTGATAGTAAGCATACGATGTAAGTCTACTAAAATAAGAAAAATAAAAAATAAAAAGCAATAGTAAATACAACGGAGTTGGAACACGAATTGTACTAATTGTCCTTTTACGGAAAAATTCGCACCCAATTCAGAACATAAATCAACTATGTCCCACATCGCGCAAGGGTAATGCAATCCTGATACCAGAAATACGCAGTGTTGGGAGGCATAGGTATTTAAGGTGGTAAAGCAAGGAAAAATAAGAACGAAATTCTCAAACAGAAAAAAATGAATAAAAAGAAAAAAAGTTAACATTGCCTACATAAGAGCCTTCTTTGGAAACCCGATATCAGAAACATATTAGGTAAGGAAATTATTGCTCATGCGTCTTCTTTTTCTTGTGGCTCTGTCTCTCAATTGGGCAGGGTCGGCATGGTTATTAACAGATTTGGTATGGTTAGTTTAAGGGACGTCTGGATGATTTTCTATTGCCAATCAGTAACTCCCAGGAGGGAATATGGTCAGCTGTGTGTGTAGTGTTATTCGTGTGAAGGAGCGAATGTTTTCTAAATTTTTGTAAATCGTTTAACACATGCGAGACTTGAGCGTCAGCCCAGTATTCAAGTAGTGAGATGTGACAAACCGCCTAAAAACCACATTCAAGTTGGCCAGCACACCGGCCCTCGTGGTTAATTTGCCGGAAAGACTCGATTCAGCGCCGGGGCACTCCCTGTTCCGATAGCAGCGGTCCAGCAGTTACGGCTGACCAGGTGGGTAAACCATTGTACATGCATAAAATAGTGAAGTTAAAAATAAAGTAGTGGGACGACTTAAAGAGAAAACAATTGGCCAAGACTTACCGCAAGGAAGTCGAATTTAATTTACAGACACTTCTCTCATGTTTTCTCTGCATAATTTATTAGTTCTGGTTGCAAACTGTAAAGAAGACGTCTGGAACAGTCGTCAAAAGACAGGGTGATTCAAAAAGAAAGAATAAATTTCAACTGTTTATTACAGACAAACAACGAAAGATGGAAACAGACTGCATGTCACTGGACAGAGGAAGCTTCAAAGTTTTATGTTCGCACATACACTATACCATAGACACAACATAAGCACCACGCGTTTTTCCAAAAACATCGAAATGGAAGTCCATTTCGTCCTACAGATGAATCAAAAGGTTCCTGTTTATTGAATTGACAGCTTCTACTATATGGGTTCTCAGCTCCTAAAGAGCAGCTGCCGAAGGTGAGAAAAAGACTGTCTTTAAGTGCCCCCACAGAAAAAAATCGAAATGTGTGACGACTGATGACCTGGGAGGCCAAAAGCAATGCAGAATTAACAATATCTTGTTGTCCACCTCTTTCAATCCAACGTTGTGGACACCACCGCACATCAACGTGAAAGTAAAGCAGGTCGTTATCAAACATAAAAATGTTGAGAAAACAATCTATTTTGCATCACGTCCAGGTATGACTTTCCTGTCACAGTTTCCTTTGCGAAAAAAAAAAAAGGATCACAAACTATTTGAAAAGAAACGGCAGGAAACATATTGTTTCGGTGAGTCTCTTTCATGTTCGACAACGATGCCAGGATTTTGTGACCCCCAAATACTTTCCCGAATAGATGAAAATTCGATTCGTCCGAATAGATGAGTCCTTCGGAAAAAAGTGTCCCCTGCCATATCCTAGAGAACTGAGATGTAAAATTCTTATCCTCTGTTATGGTCGCTTGGACGCAGTTGCTGAAGTAACTTCAACTTGTAAGGCTTCATTCATATTTAGGTGTTTCAGAACACGCCACATCGTTGTTTGAGGAAGATGAAGTCCCTGACCTGCCCTTTTGTAGACTTCCGAGGTCTCCGTATGCAAGCATCACGGATGCGCTCGACATATTCTCGGACGTGCGTGGCCGACCAGTGGTCTACACTCTACACATGCAGTATGTTTGCATGGATTTTTAATGTCGGTCATAGTAGCCCCGTGCAAAAGAAACTTCTTGCTGAAACGACTGTGGAATGGACGTTGCCCTTGAACAGTGGGCTGACTTAACGTAAATTCGAACACACAATTACACTGGTATAAGCATGCGTATTCAAATACAGATATATGTAAATGGATCTGAGCACTATGGGACTCAACTTCTGAGGTCATCAGTCCCCTAGAACTTAGAACTACTTAAACCTAAGTAACCTAAGGACGTCACACACATCCATGCCCGAGGCAGTATTCGAACCTGCGACCGTAGCGTTCGCGCGGTTCCAGACTGTAGCGCCTAGAACCGCTCGGCCACTCTGGCAAGAACAGGACCAACGACGACTGAAGAGAATGGTTTAACGTGACAGAAGTGCAACCCTTCCGTAAATTGTTGCAAATTTCAATGATGGTCCATCAACAAGCATCGCCGATACGGGCTTTTCGAGCCGAAGGCCAACTCGTCTACCCTTGATGTCTGCACGACACAAAGCTTTACGTCTCGCCTGGGCCCGTCAATACCGACACTGGTCTGTTGATGATTGGAAACATGTTGCCTTGTCGGACGAGTCTAGTTTCAAATTTTATCGAGCGGATGGACGTATACGGGTATGGAGACAATCTCATGAATCCCTGGACCCTGCATGTCAGCAGGGGACTGTTCATGTTGTTGGAGACTTTGTAATGGTGTGAGGCGTATGCAGTTGGAGTGATATGGAACCCCTGATAGGTCTAGATATGACTCTGACTCGTGAAACGTACTTGCCTGATCACTTGCATCCGTTCATGTCCACTGTGCATTCCGACGGACTTAGGCAATTCCAGCAGGACAGTGCGACACCCCACGCCTCCAGCATTGCTACAGAGAGGGTTCCACGAACAGTTTTCTGAGTTTAAACACTTCTGCTGGTCACAAAGCTCCTCAGACATAAAATTATTGAGCATATCTGGGATGCCTTGCAACGTGCTGTTAAGAAGAGATCCCTAAGATCCCTCCCCCCCTCCCCCCCCCCCTACTCATGCCGATTTATGGAGAATAGCCCTGGAGGATTCATAGTGTCAACATCCTCCAGCACTACTTCAGACATTAGTCGAGTCCATGGCACGTAATGTTGCTGCACTTCTGTGTGCTCGTGGGTGCTCTGCACGATATTAGGCAAGTGTACCAGTTTCTTTGGCTCTTAAGTATGTGGTGTAGTCGTCATGTTGCTACAAATAAACAACGGCGCAGCTGTTTCGAAACACTGAACCTTTCTCTATCCAGTGACATGCGCAATATGTTTCCGTCTTTTATAGTTTGTAATAAACGACTGAAGTGTGTTGTTTCATTTTGAATTACTCAATATTGTGCGTAAGTAATATGAAATCAATAACTCTACTGTACACCCGAAAGCACGTCATTAATGGATAACATTCAGTTTGTGGCCAAGAGAATACAGTCACCGCTGTTAGAAAGGAACGAACAAGGCACACGATTATAAAACGCTATAACCTTCGTTTGGAAGGCGTTTTCCCTTCCATATCACCGAGTTCGCTGCTGTATAATGATAGCGCTTAACCAGAGTACGGCTTAGATAGACGATCAAAAAAATTGCCTAAATTTGTAACACTGACGTATTATATGATGTCGTGGATTAAATGAATCATTTGAAAGCAATTCAAGGTGACCATTTCAGTGCCTATCTGACGTTGCTAAAGGTTCTAAATACAATTCTTGTGCAAAAACTAGCAATCTTTTTTCATACATCTGGGATGCTCTAAAACTTTTTATTCCATCGGTGTCTATGGCTACAGACCAAAGAACATACACTCCTGGAAATTGAAATAAGAACACCGTGAATTCATTGTCCCAGGAAGGGGAAACTTTATTGACACATTCCTGGGGTCAGATACATCACATGATCACACTGACAGAACCACAGGCACATAGACACAGGCAACAGAGCATGCACAATGTCGGCACTAGTACAGTGTATATCCACCTTTCGCAGCAATGCAGGCTGTTATTCTCCCATGGAGACGATCGTAGAGATGCTGGATGTAGTCCTGTGGAACGGCTTGCCATGCCATTTCCACCTGGCGCCTCAGTTGGACCAGCGTTCGTGCTGGACGTGCAGACCGCGTGAGACGACGCTTCATCCAGTCCCAAACACGCTCAATGGGGGACAAATCCGGAGATCTTGCTGGCCAGGGTAGTTGACTTACACCTTCTAGAGCACGTTGGGTGGCACGGGATACATGCGGACGTGCATTGTCCTGTTGGAACAGCAAGTTCCCTTGCCGGTCTAGGAATGGTAGAACGATGGGTTCGATGACGGTTTGGATGTACCGTGCACTATTCAGTGTCCCCTCGACGATCACCAGTGGTGTACGGCCAGTGTAGGAGATCGCTCCCCACACCATGATGCCGGGTGTTGGCCCTGTGTGCCTCGGTCGTATGCAGTCCTGATTGTGGCGCTCACCTGCACGGCGCCAAACACGCATACGACCATCATTGGCACCAAGGCAGAAGCGACTCTCATCGCTGAACACGACACGTCTCCATTCGTCCCTCCATTCACGCCTGTCGCGACACCACTGGAGGCGGGCTGCACGATGTTGGGGCGTGAGCGGAAGACGGCCTAACGGTGTGCGGGACCGTAGCCCAGCTTCATGGAGACGGTTGCGAATGGTCCTCGCCGATACCCCAGGAGCAACAGTGTCCCTAATTTGCTGGGAAGTGGCGGTGCGGTCCCCTACGGCACTGCGTAGGATCCTACGGTCTTGGCGTGCATCCGTGCGTCGCTGCGGTCCGGTCCCAGGTCGACGGGCACGTGCACCTTCCGCCGACCACTGGCGACAACATCGATGTACTGTGGAGACCTCACGCCCCACGTGTTGAGCAATTCGGCGGTACGTCCACCCGGCCTCCCGCATGCCCACTATACGCCCTCGCTCAAAGTCCGTCAACTGCACATACGGTTCACGTCCACGCTGTCGCGGAATGCTACCAGTGTTAAAGACTGCGATGGAGCTCCGTATGCCACGGCAAACTGGCTGACACTGACGGCGGCGGTGCACAAATGCTGCGCAGCTAGCGCCATTCGACGGCCAACACCGCGGTTCCTGGTGTGTCCGCTGTGCCGTGCGTGTGATCATTGCTTGTACAGCCCTCTCGCAGTGTCCGGAGCAAGTATGGTGGGTCTGACACACCGGTGTCAATGTGTTCTTTTTTCCATTTCCAGGAGTGTAGAACGTTCTACGCTCCACGATAACGCAAAATGGATCATCAAGTTTAAAAATACTTGCTATGGATTCGACTGTGGCTCGTCGATTAGACTTCATTTACATCATTATTGACACATATGCCAACAAAACTACAAGGAAAACTATTTTATGAGGTTAACGAGGTTCTGTATTCAGCTCTGTTATTTTCTGTTATAACGGAGCGCAGTAGCATCTTACATGTTACAATGTATGAGCTACTGTATATCAGTAAATCAAAACAAGGAGAGTAGTATGGGTCCCTACAACCGGCTTATTTTCCTAGTGAGAGAGTTGTTTACTATGCTTTTGTTTACTGTGCTTGCATTGTTACACGGACATGACGTAATATTTGATGAAAAAGGTCTTCTTTTTACAATATCGACGTCTCGTAGCCTTCTTAGAGGGCCGCGAAAGATTTAACGTAGATATTAAGCACTTTTTACAGTCTAGTGAGAGGACACAATGAAAGCTGTCACAGAGCACGTTCCCCTCCTCTCCAAGGGCCTGCAAGTCGCTCTAAAAGCTAAAGCTTTTAAAACGCGATGATATGAAACAGACAAAGAAGTAATGCAAATGAATACCAGTCGCTTTCGACTTCCGAAATTGCTCGAAGTGACAATGAATGCGTGAAGAATGGCAGCTAGAACAAAGTTTGTCAGCTAGGTAAATTCTGAGAACATAGAAGAAACTTAGTTCCAGAGACGTCTCCGAAGACTCTCAAGTAGTCCACGATCTGCATTTGCATATATACTCTGCAAGCCACGTTACGGTGTGTGGCGGAGGGTTCTTCTAGTACCACTCTTTTCCTCACTTTACTTTTCCATTCACGAATGGCGCATGGTAAGAATGATCGTCGGTAAAGCTCCGTATGACATCTAATTAATCCGATTTTCTTGTTGTGACCATTTCGCGAGTCGTATGTGGGAGGAAGTAATATGTTGCCCCATTCTTAATGGAACTTACGTTCTCGAAACTGCAACAGTGTCTGTGATGCAGCACGCATCTCTTGCGCCGTCTACCGATGGAGTTTGATGAACGTCTTCACAACGCTCTCGCGCTGAGTAAACGATCCTGTGACGAAACGCACCGCTCTTTGTTGTTGGAACTTCTATTAATGTTACTATGTAAGTGTTTCACAGTGATGAACAATACTCAAGAACAGTTCGAATGAGTGTTTTGTAAGGTCCTTATTTAATGAATGATGTACATTTCCTTGAGAGTCTAATGAATATGTCTGAAACCTACTTACCTTATTAGTTGTTCTATGTTGTTTTTCCACTTACAGTGGCCCTGGATGGTTACTTCCAGGCATTTTACGGTAGTTGCTGCTTCCATTGACTTGTCCTCAATGGTGTAATCGAAGAGTAGTTGATGTATTCTCCTAATTATGCAGAAAGCGTCACACTGCAACATATTCGATCCTCTGCAATGTCGCTTCTGATGTGTTTTAGTCTCACAACCAAAGGATGTCACATTTTATGTTTTCAAAGGAAATTAACCTTCACTCGTCCACTTCTCACGCCCGACACCAAGTCGTACAGAAGTCTTCCCAGTCCACCTCATAGCAGCTGAAATATTTTACAACCTTAGTTTCTATACACATTTAACCTTATTTCACCTTTGTATTTCGCCAGTGAGCCATGCCTGGCTCGTGTTTGTGCCATCTCTTATTTAGCAGCCTGTTTTTTCCGTACTGTCACCACGTTATGTTACTTTCAGTTACTTGTGCCACTGAGTTGCTGCTTTGCTTGCCCGTGAGCGGCAGCAGCAGGCCTATCGATATAAGCCATGCCGTATTATCTTTGCTGGACTGCTATTACTTCCCGGTCGTCGTGTGTCGACCAGTCAGTTGGAACGTGCCAACAGTTAGTTGGGACCTGGCAGTGTTTGAGTTGACACGCAGCACAAGTTCAATCGGGGCGCGGCAGCAGTGAGCTCCGTCCGGACCGCCATGATGTTCAATGCTAAACGCTATATAGTTTGACAGCGGTCATAAGGATTTTGGAATCTGTCAAGGACAAGGGCAATTCAACAATTAATACGTATAGACACACATCACACAAAAAGTAAAAGAGAGAAATCACTCATTAAAAAAATATAGCTAATAGCACGTTGTGAGTTTCACAGAACTGCAGGGAAAGACGAGGGCTAATGTAGAGTTCTCAACTTCCGCTCCGGCTGATCTCGTTGTATGACACTTGGGTAGTGTCAGTTTAAGGAAAGCACTAATTGATGTACGAGACATTACATACAACGATCCTGCTGGCTTGGTGAATCCTAATGCTTTCCTTGCTAAACTATTTCCTTGAAGAAAATTCCATAAATTCTAGATATTGTATTCTACATGTATGTACAGTACCAACCGTAAACAGTTGCTATTTCTATACACCGAGCATCTGGCAAAGTAAAATTAAATTTACGGACACTAAATGGAAAAGCATTTTTGTAGCAGTTCAAAAACTTCACGTCATTTTATTTGTCTGATAATTTAATTCTGGCTGAGATGCCCTGCTTAACCCGCAGGACAGGACAGGTAGAATAAATTGTGGAAAGGGGCCAAAATAAGGGGCTGTCATTTACACTCGTACAGACAACCTTATTATTTGATCAAACATTATAAGAGCTCAAAAAAATTTTTAAACACACAGCTTTAATCTTTGGGACTTAATTACCGGCTGAAAGCCACTTTAATTTAAAAACGTCTCAACGCCAATAACTTAAAACGCAAGCATAATCAGAAATTTAAAAGGCAAGCCTTATCTTAAAACAGTTCTTTAGTTAGGCTGAAGTAAAGAAGTTAAATTCAAATCGTCTGAAGGCCGAACACTTAGAACTCCAAAACATTAATTTTTTTAAATAAATATCAAAGTCCTTACGTGAAACAGTTCTTTCATTTAGGCTGAAGGCCTTAAGAACAAACAACTGAAACTCAAAATCGGCTGAAGGCCGAAGACTTAAAAATTCAAAAAAAAAATTTTTAATGCGAAAGGGCTTACGAGAAACAGTACTTTAAACTAGGCTGAAGGTCTTAAGAGTAAAACATCTCTAATTTAAAACAAAATCGGCTAGAAGCCATACTGGTACCAACAACAAGAACAAAGAAAAAAAAAAAGGCAGTACACCCACGGGCGCCCAGATGTTCGAGGGCCGGCCTGTAATTCAAACGCTAACGCTCGCTTAGGTGAGACAGGCAGTCGGGCCAACCATTCACGATACGACGACAACCCAACCGACTGACAGTCAGCGGACCCACCGACAAGATAACTTCCACTTCACCCGACCAAGGCAGAACAGGGAGTTCAACAGAACAACGTAGAATATACTGGCGCCCAAAACCAATCATACACGGAGCTGTCAAACTGCACACTACTGTATTTATCATATGAGTGTTTCAGAGTACCTCTGTAAGATCAAACTTAGCATGTATTTTATTTGTTTAACAGATTTGAAAATTTTCCAGAGTACGAGTGAAACCGGATTTCATTATCAAAGCAAAACACTCTAATAATAAATATTAGAATAATAATTCAGTTGACACAGATTTATGTCCACCTGACATGTCAAACTTTCCTAACTACCTTAGAATTTTAGCAGTTGTGTTTAGTTGAAAAAAAATTGTTTCTTTAGAAACGATTTCAGTAAATGACATACTTCTTTAGTGTAAGCCAAACTGCAGAGAACGAAACCGGGGACTGTAAATTTGGGATATTTCTAAGCAGCTCGATAAGTAGATGATGAGCGGAATATCTCAGCGACCCAGGGCAGAATACCGTATTTCTAACGTGGACAGAACAAGTTTTAAAATATGAAACTACTACGGTAAATGGAAACTACTATGGTAAATGGATACCACCAGAATGAACCAGTCGAACCAAAAGTAAAAACACTATGACTATACTATACAGTTTATGGTGCGAACAACTTCCTGTCACCGTGAGGAACGGACACTTGACTGAGCAGTTTTAAAACTTACAGTATTCTTGTGAAACGTTCACAATACACCTGTAGCCCCAGCATTTCGTCTCCATACATTCTCTTCCTTGCCCATTTTGCGGAGGACTTCTTCATTCCTTATCTTATCAGTCCATCTAATTTTCAATGTTCTTCTGTAGCATCACATCTCAAGTGCTTCTATTCTCTTCTGTTCCAGTCCTCACATAGTCTGTCTCTCACTGCCATACAATGTTGTGCTCCAAATGTACATTCTCACATATTTCTTCCTCAAATTGAGAGTTATGTTTGATACTAGTACTCATAGACTTCTCTTGGCTTAGAATGCCCTTTTGTTCAGTCTTACTCCGCTTTTTATGTCCTCCTTCCTCTGTACGTCGTGGGTTATACTGCTGCCTATGTAGCAGAATTCCTTAACTTCGTCTACATCGTGATTCCCAATTGTGGATTTAAGTTACTCGCTGTTCTCATTTCTGCTACTTCTCATTACTTTCGTCTTCCTTCGATTTACTCTCAGTCCACATTCTGTTCTCGTTAGACTGTTAATTCCATTCAACAGGTCCTGTAATTCTTCTTCACTTTCACTCAGGATAGCGCTGTCATCAGCGAATCTTGTCGTTGATATCCTTTCACCTTGAATTTTAATCCCACTCTTGAATCTTTCTTTTGTTTCCGTCATTGCTTCTTCGGTGAATACATTGCACATCAGAGACCAAAGACTGCATCCCTGCCTTATACCCTCTTCAATCCCTGAACTTCATGCTTGTTCTTCCACTCTTATTGTTCTCTCTTGACTCTTGTATATACTTATATTACCTATCTTTCCCTATAGCTTACCACTATCTTTCTCAGAAAGTCGAACATCTTGCACCATTTTACATTGTCGAACGCATTTCCAAGTCCACAAATCCTATGAATGTGTCTTGATATTACTTAAGTCTTGCTTTCATTACCAATTGCAATGTCAGAACTGCCTCTCTGGTGTATTTACCTTTCCTAAAGCCAAACTGATCGTCATCTAACAGATTGTCAATTTCCTTTTCCAGTCTTCTGCATATCATATTTGGCAGCAACGTCGATGCATGAGCTGTTAAGCTGATTGTACGATGATTCTCACACTTGTAAGCTCTTGCTATCTTTGGAATTGTATGGAAGATATTTCCAGAGCTCTTTCAAATTCTTATTCTAACAGTGCATCTCCTACTCTTCTAAATCGACTCCTGTTTCTTCTTCTATCACGTGATCTGACATGTCCTCCCTCTCATAGAGGCTCTCAGTGTACTCTTTCCACCTGTCGACTGTCTCAATATTTAACAATGGAATTTCCATTGTACTCTTAATGTTACTGCCGTTGCTTTTAATTTCACTAAAGATTGTTTTGACCTTTCTATATGCCCAGTCTATCCTTCTGACAGTCATTTCTTTTTCTATTTCTTCACATTATCCATGCAGCCATTTTGCACTTCCTATTTATCTCACTCGTAATGACATATTTCTGTATTCCTGAACTTCCCTGAACACTTTTGTACTGATAATATGTCAGTTATACGTCCTCCGTGCAGGCTGTCCTCTCATCCCCCACCCCCACGAAACACTGTAAAGCATCTATTGATCAACTTTTGGTGGAAGGTGTAGGTATGCCATCAAAAGTCACTCTACGCGGCATCTATATTTATGGTACCGAAGAGACAAGACGGAGTGTTTTTATTAGCGAACTGCATATAATTAAATAAAAAGGTAGTACCTCAGTCTGTTCTCTTGCCTGACCATCGTTCATGTTTTGGGTGGTTTCAGAATGCAACGGTGTTTACCACTTTCGACCTTAATCAAGTGTACTATCAAATTCTTTTGATTTTAAATATGGCTATTTCTCAGCAACCGTATAATAGTTTCAACATAGCAACCATACAGCCAACCGGTTGCAAATAAATGCTTGGTACACTGACCTAGGCTTCGACACCTCTAAGGATGCCTTCATCAGAATGAAATTTTGAGAAACCGTAAAATTACATCGAGAGAAAGAAATGGTCCGAATTAGGTGCAGATATGCTGAATTCAAAAAATAAAATAAGGCTGGAAAGTGTTTTATTTAACACAGTGCCTGTAGGGTTACCGACAACATACCGAACTTCGCTTCCGTGACCTCTTTTAAAATTTCGCTTCGATGCGGAAATGTGTCGTACAATGACCATCCTGTATTATCCAAATACGTCGTACACAGAGAGGGTTAACCGCAATCTGCGCATCTTTCTTATTGCGTACCATCATGTGGACCATACGCAGTGGGATTCGCCATTCTTTTGGTTGGGCACACCTGCAATATGGAAGTGCATCAAGCTCATAAGCAGGCCCTCGTCGTCCTCGTGTTTCCACTGAAACACAACGTAGCCTCTCTCGAGTTTGCGGTGACTGAACGATTTACTGCCAAAACTGATCGTCGCTGTGCAGATTAGAAACAAATTGAAAGTGCGCTTAAAAATCTGCAGCTCGCCCACGAGAGGATGGCGCAGAAGTCCAGTACTGGAAGGAGGCCGACATCGCTCTCGGCAGGGGACAGTGTGTGCATTAAAAAGTACAATGCAGCGAGTAGGAGATCGGATAAAGTGATGGTGAAGCTGCTACCCAGGTTTGTGGGTCCGGTGCCGCTCTTGCGTTTCGTGATGCCTTTTACCTTGCTCCTGAGGGATCGTACCAGGTGAATACTGACAGTGCATCTGTCTCAAGTGAAACCATTTAGGAGTGGAACGTAGCCGAGATTTTGGTTTTAAACGCCAAAAAGGGGGACTGGGTGCAATGTGTCTTTGGTGGAGATGTACACTCCTGGAAATGGAAAAAAGAACACATTGACACCGGTGTGTCAGACCCACCATACTTGCTCCGGACACTGCGAGAGGGCTGTACAAGCAATGATCACACGCACGGCACAGCGGACACACCAGGAACCGCGGTGTTGGCCGTCGAATGGCGCTAGCTGCGCAGCATTTGTGCACCGCCGCCGTCAGTGTCAGCCAGTTTGCCGTGGCATACGGAGCTCCAGCGCAGTCTTTAACACTGGTAGCAAGCCGCGACAGCGTGGACGTGAACCGTATGTGCAGTTGACGGACTTTGAGCGAGGGCGTATAGTGGGCATGCGGGAGGCCGGGTGGACGTACCGCCGAATTGCTCAACACGTGGGGCGTGAGGTCTCCACAGTACATCGATGTTGTCGCCAGTGGTCGGCGGAAGGTGCACGTGCCCGTCGACCTGGGACCGGACCGCAGCGACGCACGGATGCACGCCAAGACCGTAGGATCCTACGCAGTGCCGTAGGGGACCGCACCGCCACTTCCCAGCAAATTAGGGACACTGTTGCTCCTGGGGTATCGGCGAGGACCATTCGCAACCGTCTCCATGAAGCTGGGCTACGGTCCCGCACACCGTTAGGCCGTCTTCCGCTCACGCCCCAACATCGTGCAGCCCGCCTCCAGTGGTGTCGCGACAGGCGTGAATGGAGGGACGAATGGAGACGTGTCGTCTTTAGCGATGAGAGTCGCTTCTGCCTTGGTGCCAATGATGGTCGTATGCGTGTTTGGCGCCGAGCAGGTGAGCGCCACAATCAGGACTGCATACGACCGAGGCACACAGGGCCAACACCCGGCATCATGGTGTGGGGAGCGATCTCTTACACTGGCCGTACACCACTGGTGATCGTCGAGGGGACACTGAATAGCGCACGGTACATCCAAACCGTCATCGAACCCATCGTTGTACCATTCCTAGACCGGCAAGGGAACTTGCTGTTCCAACAGGACAATGCACGTCCGCATGTATCCCGTGCCACCCAACGTGCTCTAGAAGGTGTAAGTCAACTACCCTGACCAGCAAGGTCTCCGGATCTGTCCCCCATTGAGCATGTTTGGGACTGGATGAAGCGTCGTCTCACGCGGTCTGCACGTCCAGCACGAACGCTGGTCCAACTGAGGCGCCAGGTGGAAATGGCATGGCAAGCCGTTCCACAGGACTACATCCAGCATCTCTACGATCGTCTCCATGGGAGAATAGCAGCCTGCATTGCTGCGAAAGGTGGATATACACTGTACTAGTGCCGACATTGTGCATGCTCTGTTGCCTGTGTCTATGTGCCTGTGGTTCTGTCAGTGTGATCATGTGATGTATCTGACCCCAGGAATGTGTCAATAAAGTTTCCCCTTCCTGGGACAATGAATTCACGGTGTTCTTATTTCAATTTCCAGGACTGTATTTACGCGTGTTTCATGATAATTCAAGTTCCTCGTGTAGTCTCAGGAAATTGAGTCTCAGCGATTGTTGCAATAATGTACCTGTGTATTTGAATGCAACCCATGATTCAGGTCAGACGCTAATATTAGATGTTTTCAGCTCCCGTGTGCATCCTGGACCTCAGGATCTAGAGTGTGGAGGAAGGGGGACGGAAGGTACCAGCCATCGCCACGCCCAACGATTTGAAAATCTCGCTGCTACCCGTGCTGTCGGAAAAGCGCAGAGCTAGACCTAACGCCTAGGTCGCCGCAGCGACTGGCGGGAGCGAGGAAGGGGGGGGGGGGGGGGTTGCGCCGCCTGGAGAACGGCCTCTGTGCGACAGTGTGGGTCTCATGGTGTGCAGCAGGGAACGAGAGTAGACATCGCCGACCATGACTGAGGCTGCAATTGGCAGTTTGGCGGCAGCGAGAAGGTGTTGATGGTTTGGGCTGTGCTGATGGCCGCCAAGGATTTTTCGCTTGGGGTCGGTACCTATTTGAGTGAGGAAGCGTTATACACATGTGGATTTGTGAACCTTGTGGCCCCAAATAATTTGGCCCGTTCGTTCGTTGGTGTGTGTGGTCACCAATATCTCCTCTTCTTTCGTCCGGTGGTTAATCACTGACGTCTCCACCGGTTGTGTAGTTTCGGTGCGCTGCAAGCCGGTGGGTGTCTGTGGAAAGTCTTGCAGCTAATGAAAGTGATGAAAAATTGTTGTGATCGTGGCTGGTTAACTAACTAATGCCTAGTGGGAAAGCAAGCAGGCACTCGCGGGTTCAAGTCTATGAGCGGGGCTGCTGCTGTTTTGAGCTTGCGTGGCAGTGAGAGCAGTGAATAGTGGCTCTTGAACTGGGAAGCTTGGCCTATCTTTCTACGTGCGACACGCCTCGTCCCCTCCCCCGCCGACTCGTTCCTTGATAGTCATTGACGAAATTTATGATACATTGCTGTACTTCTATTGTGTACTTGGTCACCACATCCTCCAGGCGCGCTTAGCCGGTTGCTGTTAACTTTTGAAACGCGCGAGTAACCGTTAGTGGCGTGAAGCGCCGGTCTGATAGCGGTGTGAGGCTGGCGTGATGTTGAAATAATAACTGAAGCTGCAGCCTGACCAGCGTTTGTACCTTTGTATTAAATCTTGAGCTGATTCTGGTTAACTGCACTCTCACTTGAGAATTTTCCTACGCGTCTTAGGAGCCACTTCAATAATCATTGAAGCTGGCGTTCGTCCGCAGCTCGTGGTCGTGCGGTAGCGTTCTTGCTTCCCGCGCCCGGGTTCCTAGGTTCGATTCCCGACGGGGTCAGGGATTTTCTCTGCCTCGTGATGACTGGGTGTTGTGTGATGTCCTTAGGTTAGTTAGGTTTAGGTAGTTCTAAGTTCTAGGGGACTGATGACCGTAGATGTTAAGTCCCATAGTGCTCAGAGCCATTTGAACCATTTGAAGCTGGCGTTCGACCAGTATTTGTGCTATTGGGTTTACACTTGTAGCGATTTCTAGTTAAATGAACTTCACTTGCGAATTCTGATACGCAACTTAAGTGCCATTCAGTTAATAACTGAAGCTGGAGTTCGACCAGCATTTCGCCACTGGGGTAAACCTTGTATTGCCTGTGAGTATTGCAAATGTTCATATTGTGCCTTATATAATCTCAAAAGTGACTTGAGTCTAGAAACTCCTTATAAATAGTGTTACTACCAAATTTTAGATAATAGGGGTGATTATATTGTAAGACAATTGCATGTTTAATTGGAACTGTGATCACACCCCCTTGGAGTGGGAATTTTTATGTCTATTTGTGAAATAAAAATGATCTTAAAATGCTACATGTGTCTCAACTCAGCATCACCGCTCCACAATGACTAGTTATGCACAATCGTTTGTGTCGCACCCTCATTTCAGGACACCACCTTAACATAGCACTGTCCGTGTAAGGTTTGATATTGTATTGTGAAACAAGAAAACAGGAGAGAGCGAAGAAAAGGATTGCCATTTACGTACCTAAGACATGGAAAAAGAGAATTACTGGGTATGTTTATATAAATGAAGGAATTATAGTTTTAACTATTGAAGAATAGAGAGAAAACTTAGCTGTAATTGCAGTTTACGCACCAGGGGAGGGAGAGAAGTGGAGCCGAATTACAGAGCTGCTCACAAACAGCAATCAGTTTCGTTCAAGTTGTTGTATGTCGTGGAAAAGTTGCGATTTTTGAGTATCGCAGAATAGTTATTGTGCGAGCAATTGCGGTATTTTGCGCTGGTCGTGCATTGTTCTCCTTTGTGCCAAGTACATGTTCTGAATCCATTATCTGAAAAGTTTGAGATATCCTGGTAGTGTACTGCATAAAAGTTAGACGTGGACTTATTTAAGGCACTCGTACGCCATTTTGTCTTTACCAGTTGTCTACAGAGGAGAACTTCACGCTGGCCGCAGTGGCCGAGCGGTTCTAGGCGCTTCTGTCTGGAATCGCACGACCGCTACGGTCGCAGTTTCGAATCCTGCCTCAGGCATGGATGTGTGTGATGTCCTCAGGTTACTTAGGTTTAAGTATTTCTAAGTTTTAGGGGACTGATGACCTTAGATTTTGAGTCCCATAGCGCTCCGAGCCATTTGAAGCATTTAAGAACTTCACTTATTCGCGAGAACAATACATGTCTTTGTCGTACAGTGAGACTATTATGAACGATTACTTACCCGATGTTTCCACAAGATACTTAAAGTGTGGCATGGTGATTACTGTCGGACATGGTAAGGCGTCAGACTAGCTTCAAATTCAGTGCCTTTTTAAATCTATTGACTGGTAGTGACTGTTTGAAAATTACTCACGTCAGCCATTAGCTAAACTATTAAGCTCGCATTGCACGATGCGTAACTTTGTGCTAGCCACCGCGAAAGATAAAAGCTGCTGTCAGTAATATAATTAAAAACTCAGATTTCAATAATCTTATTCTTTCATCGAGCAAGGCAAAGATATATTTCACAATTTAACAACGATCATTAAATCATATTGATAAGAGACTTAAAAAGAAGGGTAGGGAATAAAATCGTCCGTAGCGACTATGGGAGAAAACATCATTAATAACAATGGAAGATTGCTTAGAGATTTTGCTTCTTTTAACAACTGAAAAAGATAATCAATACTTTCGTTCGTAAAAAAATATCAATAAACAAAGTTCGGCTCGAGAATTGAGGTCTCTTATTGACTACATTATTATTAGCGAAATCTGTTCAAAATGGCTCTGAGCACTATGGGACTTAACTTCTGTGGTCATCAGTCCCCTAGAACTTAGAACTACTTAAACCTAACTAACCTAAGGACATCACACACATCCATGCCCGAGGCAGGATTCGAATCTGCGACCGTAGCAGTCCCGCGGTTCCGGACTGCGCGCCGAGAACAACTAGACCACCGCGGCCGGCAGCGAAATCTGTATGGAAAGGTGTAGGACACTAGAGTGAATGGCATATAAAGTAGGGTCTGACAATTTCTTGTTGATATCTCAAATAGATATGTAGACCATATGGAAGAAAGAGACAAAATTTAACAAAAAGATGAAGGAAAAAATTTACAATCTACTAAATAAACATAGGATACCAGATCTGTACCGGGAGAGACTTAAACACAAATTAGAGCATATAAAAGCGGTAGTAATATAGAAAGAATGGAAAAATATAGAGTATGAAGTTAAGAAAGCAGCTGAAGGAGTCTTAGGAAAAAACAAAAGGATGGGGAGGAATTAAGTGTTAAAATTTGCACATAAAGCTATAAAGAAGGAACAAGATGTTTATCTGAAATATATCAATGAACTAACAGAGGAGAACCATCAAATTTAGAAACAAGAGAGCAATGCAGCAAATCGGGCATCCAGACGAGTTCATCAAGATTCGTGAATAGGTTTATAAGCTTAGCAGAAGACGATGTTCACGGAAGGGAAACGGTTGCTTGTAAAACAATGAAATGTTCAAACAGAGAAAGAACAAACCTAAATAAATAACATCCAACAAGAAAAACCATAAAAAATTACACGAACTTGTGGTCTGAAGGAGAATTTCCACAGAGAATAAAGAGAATGGAATTGAAAGAGGACGTTAACATGATTTATGTATGGATGAATTAAGAGAAAATCTCAACCCCACAAATAATAGACAAGAGCCGGCCGCTGTGACCGAGCGGTTCTAGGCGCTTCAGTCCGGAACCGCGCTGCTGCTACCGTCGCAGGTTCGAATCCTGCCTCGGGCATGGATGTGTGTGATGTCCTTAGGTTAGTTAGGTTTAAGTAGTTCTCAGATATTCGATCCAATAGTGCTTAGAGCCATTTGAACCATTTTAGCCATTTTTAATAGACAAGCTACTAGCAATGCATGGTATAAACTTGGAACTGTCCTAATATGGAGGCAATCTATTTCGTAGAACACTATAATATTCGTTCAATATTTGCTGAAGAAATAGAGGTATTCCAGAAATATGATCATAAGCCGAGACGATATCACTGTTTAACAAAGGAGACAGCGGTAACTGCAAGAACTATTCAGGAACCAGCTTACCTAACACCGCATACATAGTTTGTGTTAGAATAGCAAACAAGAGATCAATGATTATACGAGGGGCGTTAAGTAAGTAATGCAACACTTTTTCTGATAGCAGATTGGTTTTATCCAGGATTTCAGTATACCATATTATGCCCCGAGCCAACGGCCTTGCTGCAGTGGTAACATCGGTTCCCGTCAGATCACCGAAGTTAAGCGCTGTCGGGCTGGGCTAGCACTTGGATGGGTGACCATCCGGTCTGCCGAGCGCTGTTGGCAACCGGGGTGCAGTCAGCCCTTCTGAGGCAAACTGAGGAGCTACTTGATTGAGAAGTAGCGGCTCCGGTCTCGGAAACTGACATACGGCCGGGAGAGCGGTGTGCTGACCACATTCTCCTCCATATCCGCATCCAGTGACGCCTGTGGGCCGAGAATGACACGGCGGCCGGTCGGTACCTTTGGGCCTACATGGCCTGTGCGGGAGGAGTTTAGTTTTATATTATACCCCACTCTTTTGCCACAAAATTTTATTTTTCAGCATAATCCCCGTCCAATGCGACGGTCTGTGTGTCCGGCTGCACCACTCTACTGGTCTACGTCGGATCCAACGTATCGCTGCATCAATAACCTCCCCATCACCCACGTACTGTTTCCCACGGAGTGCATCCTTCACTGAGCCAAACAGACGGAAGTCGGAAGTGCGAGATCCGGGTTGCTGCGTGGATGAGGACAAACAGCCAAATTCAGTTTCGTGAGCTTGTCTCGGTGGAGCAGAGACATTGTGTTGTCACGAAGACGGAGGGGTTTGTTTACATTTCTGTGGCAACGAACACTCTGAAGAGGTTTTTTCAATTTCCTGAGTGTAGCACAACACAGTTCCGAGCTGATCGCTGCACCGTGATAAAAAACATCAAACAGAGTAACCACTTCAGAGTCCCAGAAGACCATCGCTATCATTTTACCAGCTGAGTGCGCGGCTTTGAATTGGAGCACTCCATAGATTATCCTTTTGTTTCCGATTCAGAAGTGATGAACCCATGTTTTATGGCCTGTGACGATGTTCGACAAAAAACTGTCTCGGTCAGCCATGTAACGCGCAAGCAATTCCACACAGATTGTCCTGCGTTGCTCTTTACGGGCTTCTGGTAAGAGGCGAGGAGCGCGAGGAACCCAGCGGGCATTAATCTTTGAGTACCTCAAGAGGTGGACGAGTGTGGCAGCACTACGAGCAGAGATGTCCTGTTGAGCAGCGAGGTGTTTGAGTGCGATCCCTCGATCACCTCGAATCAGAGAGCCCGCAGGTTTCAACATTGGTGGAGTCACAGCTGTGTGCGGCCAGCCGCCACGCTGGAGATCGGACAGGACTGTGCGACCTTAGTGTTGCGCGCCCATCGACTCACCTTGCATTATTTAATCGCCAGGTCTCAGCGGACATTCTCCAAGCACCTGTGAACATCTGGGATGCCCTGGTTTCCACCAAAAGAACTTCAATTGCAGCTCTCTGCTTGGAACGCATCTCCGTTACAGACACCAGTTTGAATTTAACATACAGAGCCGCCACCTCCTCCCGGAACTTCGTGCAACAGTAGAGGCCGATGCGGGAGTGTTCCACGATGTCCTACAACAAACTCTGCGCTTTTTCAGCCGAAACTGGCTAAAAAATAGTTTCTACTACATGTTTAACGTCCCTGGTAGCTGAGAGTTTATTAAGCGAAGAACAAATGGGATTTCGGAGGGGAAGGTCGAAAGCAGGTGCAGTGTTTATAATTAAATAAGTAATGGAAAAGCAGAGAGATTGTAATAGGGAAACCCGTTTAGCATTTATTGATTTTATTCAAGCAGTCGATAATGTTGATACGTACAAACTGTGGAGAATTTCCATAACTCTCCGCAGTTTCTATGTATCAATAGAGGATATCCACAACATACAACAACATATAACAAACATTTAAAGAGTATGTACAAACAAATGACTGTGATTTTAGATATAAATCATACTTTAACAAAGCTGTAACTACAGTCGAAGCAGTTACAAAAGGGTGTAACATTTCAAACTCGCTGTTTATTTATTTAGATGATGCAGTCCGGAAATGTAGAGAGATTCTTCATAGGGAAATTAAGATTAACAGAAATTTCCGCCTGCATCGTCTTTTATGTGCAGAAGACGCCACATTGTTGGCGAAGGATGAAGACGATCTACGAAGAGAAATACATTTATAAGGCAAGATTTGTGAAGAGAACAGTTTGACGATTTCAGGAAAGAAGACGACATCACTGAGTTTTAAAAGTAAAGACACTGTACGGACAAAAATTGCGATTAATAATAGAATGGTTCTAACAGTAGTTATGTTAAGACGCCACATATAAGTATCACGTAGATACAGAGAACAAATTAGCGAGGTTTGGTAATATACTTTCACCAATAAACATATGTCTAAATACAGAACTAATGGAAACCCATAGATGTGCAAGACCAAATAATGATATCCATATTTTTGCATAGCTTCCATGGGTGATATGGCAATACTAAAAGATTTAGCCTCTAAATATGCTTCCAAAACATCAAGAATATCTATTCAAAATAATCTACTCAAAACCTGATCATAAAACACGGACAAATCGAGAGAGGTTACGGTAAAATTTAGAACATCTACGACAAAAAAATACATGCCTCAAACCAGGCACTAGAACAGTCATCAAGCCCGAAGTCTTCTACGATATTGAAAATGTGACCTGGAACATAGCCTAAAGGAAGAACGCAAAGTTCTAAGACGTACTCAGCCCCAAACGAACGCCTAAAATGGATACGGACGACAATCCCGAAAAAGAGAAAAACTATCGAATCTCGAGGGAAATATAAGAAAAAGTAGACTGACATTTTATGGGCATATCCACAGATTCTCAACAGCAAGACTGACTCATAAAATTGCGAAGGACATAGAACAACTGAAAAACATACTCTGGATCCAACAACTCAAGGAGGACTTAAAAAAGGCTCATGTAAATCCATCAAACATTTTCAACAGAAACTTATACACACAAAAAATTAGCAAGTGGGAAATACTACCAGAGAATGAAATCACCACCAGTGACCAGACAAAGGACAAAGTGGACTGCAAGAAGAAAAAGAATCCGCAGGTAAATAATGGCAGCACCTTGGAAACTCCCAGGATTGAAACATAATAGCTTTCCGCGATCCAGTAGGGAACAACTGCACCCAAAAATGATATAAGGAAAGAAACAAAATTGAAGATTCATAAGACAACGGCAGTTCCAATGCTTGTTTACGAAAGCGAATCGTGAGTTGTAAATAAAGCCAAGAAAATGGCATGCAAGCAACAAAGATGAGGCTTCTAGAAGTAAAAGGATATACAAGAGCTAACAGAATGCGAAATGTGGAAATTAGAGAAGACCTGAAAATATTTAATATCCTCAATAAAATACAAGAAAACAGAAGATACTAGGACGAACATCTCGAAAGAATGAGAATAGACAGGTTACCTCTTCACGCTATAAGTAATCGATTTGGGACAAGACGCCAGGGAACGCCGTAACAGGTAAAACAAATAAAGGGGCGTTCTCCTTAAAGATGATATGTAGAGAAGGACTGTTACCGTCACCAGGCTTCATGGTCCGTGCGTTATTTTTTTTCGAGGTGATGACGTATTTCATAGCTAATCGACTCCCACGTTTGTGACGCTCTTAGTACAATGATTGTATTTTATGTTTATTATCTGATAATTCAAACTGCACGTTATTTATTCATTTTCATCGCAAGTTAATATACGGATGCGAATTTACGCAAATGCTTGCATGCAGCGGTTTACATATCCTCGTTTGCGGCCGCCTTCAGTCAGAGCTCTCGCATTAACCCATATTATTTGACAAATAGAGCACAACGATCATGTTTGGCAATACCACATGGCAAACAGTTGCGTGCGGGCTGTGTTTGCAGCCACGTACGCTTTGTAAGTAAATGTGACTTGAACATGACAGGTAATTCAAATATACTGCACACAATCACTCATCCCTGTAACGGATACATTGATTCTGCGCGGACTCAAAATAGAAGTTTGTTATTTGCTAACTTCCGTATAGAGAGCTGTACTGCGAACTAAACACGAAGATGACGCGGGACAAGCGGAATTCTGGTGGGGTGAGATCCAACAACGTGTTTTTAGCGCTCCTCCCGCTCAGGGAAATTCAATTAAACATTTTTCATCCGCCAAATTGTTCGAACACACGATGCGAGCTCTCCCGCATAGCTGCGATAAAAATGCATTCCGACGTCTCGGACATTCCAAAATACGTGACAATAGGAATCGAAGAATATGGTACGGAATAAACTCGTGTATATAGTAGCTGCGAGGGAGGCGAATTTAATTTAGAAGCGTTACCTACCGACTGCAGGGAGGGAAACGTATCTGTAGTATAGGACCGGAGCGAAGCGTCCGTCAGAGGACGCGGCGCGAGTCTTGTGAATGAACGGGCAGCTCGTCCGGTAATTAAAAATCTCACATACCTTACAGCGGCGGGTATTTGCTTTCATTGGCGCTGTGAATAAGTTGAGATAGGGGGCGGGGCGGATTTCACGTAACGGGGCCAGAAATAAGCCGTCAGACGGGGAAACAGTTTTTTTGGACGCCGTATCGCCACGACAGACGGCAGCGTTTTCGCGATAAATCTGAGTAGCTATTTGCTGCACTCGAAAAATGCTGTCGCTTAGTATCGTAAATTCATCTCGCGAGCAGTTACGTCTTCAAAACGAAGCTAGAGCTGGGGATAGATGTGAGCGTCGGAGATCTTCGATTGAGAACATGATTTTTGAAGAAAGGAACAAAACGTTTAGTTAAACATTACTTATCCTAGGCATTTCTAGATTTTCTGTTTTACGCTTTTCTTAACCGATCAGTTATACCAACATTGGTGTTAACTCTTCTACACAAGCGTTCTTAATAATGTCTCTGGACAAAGTATTTGATCCGTTATGAATTGTGAACTTGATGCGTAATGGAGGCAGTTGATCTCCGTGACTATTCCTTTATAGGGCGTAGAATAATAACAGAGACCAGTCACAATAGAAGGCGATTTTATGTAATGCACGGCGGTTTCGGTCTTGTGTCCATCTTCAGGGGATTTTACAGTCAATTACAAGTTGCAGAGCTCAATGTTGCAGGTCACTGTGTAATATCTCTTTATATTCGATGAATTATTCTGATACAATTCTACCCTTGAATGACGTTTACTAATTTTCTATCTTCATACTCGCAGAATCCATGCGCAAAGTAATGTCATACAATAGATATGCCATGAGCGCATAATTATTCTTTGTAGTACTCTCTCTGGTGGTTGTTAGAAAAAAAGCTTCCGAGATTTGTCTTCGTGCCGATTAGCCTGAGCATTGTTTGAAGAATTGTAATCCTAATATTGAGATTTATGACAAAAGATAACTGATACGAAATTGTACGATATATTGCCCCTTTCATACAAAAGGTGTGTAACAATTTACATTATTTGACATTTGAGAATTAATGATATTCATCGATATATTGCGTAGTTGTTAATCAGAAGGGAACTTCCGAAAGACTGGATACGAACCTGCATTTAATAATCCAAGAGCTCCATTACCTCTTCGGAAGGTTAAACTTCATCAAAGCCAAATATCCGCTTGATCTGAGGTTTCCCGACTGATTATACAACGCTTCCAAAAATACGAGGCATTTTATTTGTACAGATTAGCAGACTGCCGCAAAGCACGCGCCTGCAGAGAAGAAGAATCATCGCCTAATTTCATTCTAACAAGTAAAATTTCTGAATCATTTTGAGTGACTGAGTTATGACTGTGTTTCCTATTATGAATGATTGATTGCTCGAACGAATTGAGAACTACATAACTACATAATTACATATATAGGAGGAAAAATTACAACTGTTTAAATAAAAAATAAATAATGTGATGATGATTAAATAGATCCAACTGAAACAACTAAAGTTGCTAAGCGACATGTATTGTGAAGTATTATACCACTACCATTACAGGTGGAGTATCCATATAGTTTCCACATTACATTCATCACGATTTTTACAGGAATATCTGTATTCGTTGCACATTTACTATTACACATCATGGTTAATATTGGTGCTTCCACGTTACGCCTTTGATACAGTAGATGCCAATAACGTCAGAAGCACATACACTGGCAACATCTGACGCGTTTACACACCTCTGTTTTCCCCATTTTAATGAATTACATGTCACGGAAGGAAGACCTTTCATTAAAATATTTTATGAATTTCCATTTTTAAAAAATTTTCTACATGAGAGCATATAGGGGGAAGGGGGGACAGGGAGGGGGAGGGCCGCTCTGTCCCCACTCCGTAAAAACTGGTCTCCACAAACTAAACTCGCATCCTGCCCTGCGACACAAAGTGATGTGCAGTATCAAGCCAGTATAAATCTGAAGGCTGAATATGTAATCGATACTGGTTGGTTGCAAGTGTACTCAGAATCACTAGTCGTGAAATCTGAAAGCCTATTCACCGTTCATTGCGAAACTAATTAGTTAGACTCCTCCCCTACACCTTCGGCTCTGATTCAAAAATGGCTCTGAGCACTATGGGACTTAACATCTGTGGTCATCAGTCCCCTAGAACTTAGAACTACTTAAACCTAACTAACCTAAGGACGTCACACACATCCATGCCCGAGGCAGGATTCGAACCTGCGACCGTAGCGGTCACGCGGTTCCAAACTGAAGCGCCTAGAACCACACGGTCACACTGGCCGGCCCGCTCTGATTCTGGATACGCTCTTGTTACTTGGTGCAATACTTTCAGGTTTCCTTTCAGACCTTTGACCTGAAAACTTCTATTCGCTTGTCGATCGAACTTCCTTGTGAGACACAATACTGTTAGATTCGAATCACTAATAACTACGAGACTAATCATGCGTAAACAATGATTGAGCCCGCAACGGATAGATCGTATCTATACATCTTTATCGCACAGTATTTATTTTGGTAGTGACGTCATTGTGCCGGCCGTTGTGGCCGAGCGGTTCTAGGCGCTTCAGTCCGGAACCGCGCTGCTGCTACGGTCGCAGGTTCGAATCCTGCCTCGTGCATGGATGTGTGTGATGGCCTTACGTTAGTTAGGTTTAAGTAGTTCTAAGTCTAGGGGACTGATGACCTCAGGTGTTAAGTCCCATAGTGTTCAGAGCCATTTAAACCATTTGAACGTCATCGTGCCAATGTAGACGCATGCGCGTGACTGTTACGAATCAGCTTTATGTAAAGTTATTAATTGGTGCAGGCTAGAAAGGCGTTTAGCTAAGAGATTGACTCGAGTGCCATTGTGAAAAGCTTGAGGAGCACAAGTAGCAGCCATACTGAGAGAAAAGAAATATTCGCCTGAATACAAGCGAAAATCGGCATTAAACTGTGGACTGCAAAATAATGAAAGATGTTTCATGTGTCTCATAAATATGATCGGAATAATAGAAAACTCACGTTAAAGGAAAGCTCGCGTAGAAAAGAATCCAGGAAGTCCAAAGAGTCGAGTGCTGAGTTAATGCGAGTGAAGAAACAACGCAAAGATTAAGGCGGGCAGCGACAGTCGAAACGTCTACAAATCATGTACTGGGCTCTTTGGATGGCAGTTCTCTGTGTAACCATTCTATTAAAGAGATTAATAATTAAATTTGTTATGATGACGACGAACGAGTCGTCACCAGTGTTGACTGGTGACCAATGCTAAATAGAAACGTAATAATCACAGCAGGTTTGTCAGCAACGTCGATAAGATACTGGTTGCATGGTTTGGATCTGCAACGGCTAAAATACTTAGAAGTCGTTGGTAAAAAGTAATATACACTCCTGGAAATTGAAATAAGAACACCGTGAATTCATTGTCCCAGGAAGGGGAAACTTTATTGACACATTCCTGGGGTCAGATACATCACATGATCACACCGACAGAACCACAGGCACATAGACACAGGCAACAGAGCGTGCACAATGTCGGCACTAGTACAGTGTATATCCACCTTTCGCAGCAATGCAGGCTGCTATTCTCCCATGGAGACGATCGTAGAGATGCTGGATGTAGTCCTGCGGAACGGCTTGCCATGCCATTTCCACCTGGCGCCTCAGTTGGACCAGCGTTCGTGCTGGACGTGCAGACCGCGTGAGACGACGCTTCATCCAGTCCCAAACATGCTCAATGGGGGACAGATCCGGAGATCTTGCTGGCCAGGGTAGTTGACTTACACCTTCTAGAGCACGTTGGGTGGCACGGGATACATGCGGACGTGCATTGTCCTGTTGGAACAGCAAGTTCCCTTGCCGGTCTGGGAATGGTAGAACGATGGGTTCGATGACGGTTTGGATGTACCGTGCACTATTCAGTGTCCCCTCGACGATCACCAGTGGTGTACGGCCACTGTAGGAGATCGCTCCCCACACCATGATGCCGGGTGTTGGCCCTGTGTGCCTCGGTCGTATGCAGTCCTGATTGTGGCGCTCACCTGCAGGGCGCCAAACACGCATACGACCATCATTGGCACCAGGGCAGAAGCGACTCTCATCGCTGAAGACGACACGTCTCCATTCGTCCCTCCATTCACGCCTGTCGCGACACCACTGGAGGCGGGCTGCACGATGTTGGGGCGTGAGCGGAAGACGGCCTAACGGTGTGCGGGACCGTAGCCCAGCTTCATGGAGACGGTTGCGAATGGTCCTCGCCGATACCCCAGGAGCAACAGTGTCCCTAATTTGCTGGGAAGTGGCGGTGCGGTCCCCTACGGCACTGCGTAGGATCCTACGGTCTTGGCGTGCATCCGTGCGTCGCTGCGGTCCGGTCCCAGGTCGACGGGCACGTGCACCTTCCGCCGACCACTGGCGACAACATCGATGTACTGTGGAGACCTCACGCCCCACGTGTTGAGCAATTCGGCGGTACGTCCACCCGGCCTCCCGCATGCCCACTATACGCCCACGCTGAAAGTCCATCAACTGCACATACGGTTCACGTCCACGCTGTCGCGGCATGCTACCAGTGTTAAAGACTGCGATGGAGCTCCGTATGCCACGGCAAACTGGCTGACACTGACGGCGGCGGTGCACAAATGCTGCGCAGCTAGCGCCATTCGACGGCCAACACCGCGGTTCCTGGTGTGTCCGCTGTGCCGTGCGTGTGATCATTGCTTGTACAGCCCTCTCGCAGTGTCCGGAGCAAGTATGGTGGGTCTGACACACCGGTGTCAATGTGTTCTTTTTTCCATTTCCAGGAGTGTATATTGTACTTAACAGGATTATTCTTGGCTGCATACATATAATTATAAACAGATAGCTACTGAGGCCTCACTTAGACCATACGTCACTAAGCGCCTTCTTAGAGGTTGCTGAAGACTGCGCTACTTTAGTACTTGACGTCCCGAGCAAGAGTGGACGAGAGGTCGCTAGAAACTTGATACAAGCTGCGGAGCGGCGCTGGTCGCGACTCGCGGGTCCAACGATACTAATACGGACCGCGGTCGATAGCTGCAATCCCTAGCAAGTGTGGTATCGAACTTTGATACCACAAAATTATGTATTAATACGAAACACATTCCGATGTTTTCAGGGAAAATCTACGGCACAAACTGAACTGCGCAGTCCGAACATCATGCAGCATTACACGATTAGAGAAAGAGACGAAAGGTGAAGGGGTAATAATGACGGGAGCCCTAAAAGGACCATTCACCAGTTGTAATGGTTCTTTATTTACGTGACCATTACGGCACTCCAACCCGAGTTCTCGATACCAGTAACATCGAACTACTTTTCTGCGAAGTAACAGACATATTTTGGTGACAATATTCACATTTGGTTTTATTAATGTATAGTTACTCCGATGTATCGATATATTACAGTGATAGTTCTTGTGTGTATTCATTTCTATGAGACTCATAATCCTTGAATTACTTGTAATCGTTTTGGCGTAAATGCGCACGGAGCAGTCTTTGTTTCACTTTGCAGAAGTTAAGTTGTTATTTCGCTTAGTAAAAAGAGTAGTCAGGTCTTGTGTTTGGTTAAACTGGAAATTAAATGTATGAAGATTGATACAAAACTTTTTTTTCTTGACGATGTGACAATTAAGAAGAAGTATATGTGAATTTGCAAGAAGTATAGTAAAAATGTGGATCGTGAACGCCAAGTCAAAAATTATTTCTACCATGCCATTGTTTTGATCTGGCATTGTTTGATCATTAAGAATTTCCTGACAAACGCATTTGTTAGGTCTTCAAATGTTGCTAAAATACAGATCTGTACCTTCTAGCAGTCAAAGTGGAATCACCCTAGAATCAACAAGATGAACCATAACGACTTCGAAGAAATCTACGTGGGAATCCATTCAAGATAAGTGCCAAATTAATGACTTTTTTACAGTGACCTCATTATTTCTATTCTGTATCATCCACAGTCAATAACTTAGTTGTTGCCCGATAAAGCGAACATATGCTGCGTGAGCAACATTATTAATCTGATTTCTAATCTACTTTGCAAGTGGTGGTATTGTTAGACAGTGAATTAGTTCCCAAGGTTAAACAACCATGTCCATCTGTAGTGTGATTCTTTGCAAAATTTGTCAGTCTTAACGAATATGCATTTACACCTAAAGCACACTGCCCGTAGAATTTTACACTGCTTACGGTAACCATTTCTAAGTGGGAGGATAGTGGCTTTGCTGTCGCACAGTCTTTTGGATTCTCTGAAGCATCTTAGCAAGGGCGTCGCGAGGAGGGGTTAGGCTGAGAGAGGCGCTTCCACGCAACGCTGAAGATCGCTGTCTCGCAAGTTGCCGGCGGGACCCTCACGGTACCTAAACATTTTCCTTTAATTAACCCCAACAGTTTAGGTTAGCGCGAGTTGCCTCCCCGCGGCGGAAACACGTCGGTGAACTTCAGCGTCGCTGCAGCCGAAATTCAGTCCACCCCGGGTCTGCGGCGCTGCGGGGGGTCGCTTATGGGCGACAGAGTCCGCACAACTTGGCTGCGGCTGCGGCTGCGGCCACATCAGCCGTGGCCGAGGCGTACACAGGCGGCCGCTCGCCTGCGAGAGGACGGCCGCTGTCTGAAAGGGCCAGCGCCGCGCCTAGGGTTGCCAAACGTACGGTTTTAGCCGGGACAACACAGAATATTCCCGTTTTGTTCCGGGTACGGTCCAATCTATTAACCGTACGTCAAATGGGCCGATTTTTAACATGAGACATAATTTCACACTTTTAATCAAAAAATGGTTCAAATGGCTCTAAGCACTATGGGACTTAACATCTGACGTCATCAATCCCCTACACTTCAAGTACTTAAACCTAACTAACCTAAGGACATTACGCACATCCATGCCCGAGACAGGATTCGAACCTGCGACCGTAGCAGCAGCGCGGTACACTTTTAATCTTCAGTACCAAATTTTACATTGCAGGTTACGTTTTCCACGCTCGGCTGCCCATGTGATGATCACTGGGACTGATGTGACGTCAGAAGCAGAACTGCGTTGTGTACTTCCATTCCATGCCAGAAGGCAAAGGGTTTCGTTCATTTCGGGAACAGGCTCAACACTTTCTCACAAGCCATCATGTACAGGATGTCCACAATGAGACTCCAACATTCTAATATCCTATATCTTTCTCATTTCAGATGGTCGACATGTGAATCCTGAAGGGGCAGACAGAGCAACTCAACAAGTTTGTGGTGTGCAAATTTGATACGCCAAGTGGCCGTAGTGGAGCTGCAATCAATTGTTTTAGCAAAGTGGAGGATATGAAGGAGCGTGCACAAATGGTCTGGTGGTGTACAGAGACAAAATCGGGGACCCAAGTGCAAAGAAACTTTCGTCGAGTTTACAACAAAGCGCCCCCGTCGTTCAAGACTATAAAGAAGTGGTGTGATCAGTTTTTGGCTACTGGAAGTGTTGCGAAAGGGCACGGTGGTGATAAGCCTGGGATCAGCGAACATCACGTGGAACAAGTGCGGTGGTCATTCGAGCAAAGTCCACAGAAGTCAGTGCGACAGGCAGCACGAGAACTTCGTAGGAAACGTTCAACAGTGCACAAAGTGCTTCATCGGCGATTACGTTTGTATGCGTATAAAGTGCTGGTTGTGCAATAAATCAAGCCTGATGATCGACCAAAGCGAGAAGAATTTGCATGTGTCATGTTATATCGCATTGCCGCGGACGAGACATTTTTATCACGCGTGATGTTTATTGATGAGGCAACCTTTCACGTGTCAGGGGCTGTCAATCGTCACAATGTGCGCATATGGGGGTCCGAAAATCCACATGCACCTAGGGAACACATGCGCCACAGTCCGAAAGTTAATGTGTGGTGTGGTTTGGTGATAAATCGCATTTTTGAGCCGTTTTTCTTTCAGGAGCCGACTGTGCATGGAGCCATCTACCTGAACATGTTGGAACAATTTGCCGTCCACAGATAACACACCTGCAGCCAAATCTGATGTTTCAACAGGACGGTGCACCACCCCATTGGAGCCTTGATGTCCCAAAATTTTTAAATGACATATTCCCGCATCGATGGATTGGCCGTGGAGGTCCAATTCCTTCGCCGCCACGTTCGCCCGACATAACCCCCTCGATTTTTTCTCGTGGGGTTATGTGAAAGACCGGGTATACGCCAGTAAAGGACCTGCAAGACTTGAAACAGCGCATAAGAATTGTCATCAACTCTGTCACAGAACAGATGCTCCGCAACACATGGCACGAAATCGATTATAGACTTGATATTCTTCACGCTACCCGTGGCGCCCATGTTCAAGTGTACTGAACTGTCCACCTGTGTATGAAAACTTGATGAGCTGCTGTATGATTTCCTTGCATTTGTTCGTCAATAAATTGTGTTTCCCCTCAGATTTTATGAGTTCAAATGTTGGAGTCTCATTGTGGACACCCTGTATTTTACATATTAGAAATGGTTTATTTATAGAGGTAGTGTGTTCAGAATGTATGAGAGTGAGACATATCTCATGAAAAGTAAATTAGCTATTCAAACCAGCACACGCCGCAACAGAAGACTGCAACTGTTGTAATAAAATAAAAATAGTTGTGACTCTTTTTCTTTACTAACAGTGTAATGTAATAGAATGAATACGAGCCATGACTCATTAATGACACTCATTAATGCAATGGCTCAGCATAGAAGACAAATAACGAACGTAGGAATATTATTAACCGCGTAATATGTTGTTTAGTTTAGCCCGGCGCGTATAAGCACTCAGTAAACTAGCTCAGTTCTCAGGGGTTAAGGAATTGTAAATACTCATTTGTTTAGATATTAAAACATCACAGATATTCCACAATATATGCCTAGTCGACGTCAAGTTGAAAGTCGTGTGCTTATAGCACCAGAGAATTTTTCACCAGTCCGCTCACTGTACAACAATAAATTCCGTAACTCAAAATCGTGGTTTCGTATTGATTCCCAATATAAGATAACATGCGGAGCTTTTGCAAATGAAATTTTATACCAGAACTAGAATCCTGTGACCAGGCCTTCCTGTCTGGGATGTTATCTAGCAACTTTGAGAAAATCTGAAAGTGAATCTTATTAAATTATTTGCAGCGACCGCCAGGCTCGGAGAATCTGAAAGAAAGGTTTAGTTTTGTAACCGGCGGCACGTCTCGACGATGAGATAAAAGAAAGTTCTTAATTATTTTTTAAGATGGCGCCTAACAATGAAGAATTTCTGTTAAGGCCCATGTCTACTCTAGACAAGCAAGGTTTAGGATGCAAATTATTTCAACACGACACAATTTTTAAGTCACAAACAACTCTATTTTCAGTTTTGTTAATAACATACATTGGCTTCGTTAAAGGCTCCTTACGGTTTACGTCCAGATGATAAGGCAAGAGGAAGAATAATAATGACAAAAGAGGTCAGAATTGAAACACAGAATCTCAGTTCCATGGAATAGGCATACATTGTAGCGTAATATATTGTTCCTTGGTAAAACTCGCACGTTACTCATGCAATACTTATCGTAAAAACATGTAATCTATACATTTCACATTCATGTCCATCCAGGAGAAACAGTACACTTTATCAGTGCGTCTGGGGAAAAAGAATTTCCAGAACTGCGGTCATTTCCAGGAAATACATATAAAGCAAGTGATACTTTATCTGTTGGAAAATCTGAAGAGATATTTTCCATTTCACACGGCGGTGAACCGATGTTACGCTTCATTTTAACAGGGATAACCACAAACGTAAACTATCTATATTGGTACAAACAACGCTGATGAGAAGTCTCTACAAGTTGACTCTATTGATGCAAACAAAGTATTTAATAGATGCATACTAATTTCAACATTTCTCATTTTCAAGGTAATAACAGGCCTATTTAGGAAAGTATAAAAAGATGCAATTAACAGTGCTTTTTTCGTTTCAGATAACTGTTTCTGAGCTTATATTCGCATTTCACGCAGTTAAAAATCGTCTTAGCTGTGTCACCATCGATTGAAATGTGAAAATATCGTCTCAGTTATTCCATGATTCGACAACTGCAAATAAAAGCACGTGTGGTAAAACAAAATGTGAGGCATTAATTACTGGCTTTTGGACCAAATAGCGTCAATAATTTACATCAGAGTTAAAGAACAACAAATTTTTAAGTATTTGCTTTGATGCTTCCAAAACAGGTAATCAAAAGCGTTATCCTATTTCCGTAAGGTAGTTTTATGTGAAAGCACGTATGTCCCACAGAATTTTAGATTTCAGTGAGGACTCTGGTGAATCTGCATCTGCAATGTTTGAGCAGAACTTAAGAAAGATCCCAAAACACGAGTTGAATTTGTCACAGGTTACAGCTTTTACAAATGCAAATTGAACTCGTAGCGTAGTAAAATCAAACTGCTGTGCATATACTTGTATAGTGCATAAAAGCTGCAAATCTGGTATGAATGCTGTGTTCATAGATATAGATTTCTTTCATTTTGTTGATGCAGATTCATTGGAAGAATCCTAAGGAAATGCAATCCGAAAACAAAGGAAGTAGGTTACAGTACGCTTGTTCGCCCACTGCTTGAATACTGCTCAGCAGTGTGGGATCCGTACCAGATAGGGTTGATACAAGACATAGAGAAGATCCAACGGAGAGCAGCGCGCTTCGTTACAGGATCATTTAGTAATCGCGAAAGCGTTACGGAGATGATAAATAAACTCCAGTGGAAGACTCTGCAGGAGAGACGCCCAGTAGCTCGGTACGGGCTTTTGTCAAAGTTTCGAAAACATACCTTCACCGAAGAGTCAAGCAGTATATTGCTCCCTCCTACGTATATCTCGCGAAGAGACCATGAGGATAAAATCAGAGAGATTAGAGCCCACACAGAGGCATACCGACAATCCTTCTTTCCACGAACAATACGAGACTGGAATAGAAGGGAGAACCGATAGAGGTACTGAAGGTACCCTCCGCCACACACCGTCAGGTGGCTTGCGGAGTATGGATGTAGATGTAGAATACAATGCTCTGTTAAGATACGTATCTGCAAAGTGATCTTCCAGCAAGTATAGTTTTCTAGTGTAGATGATTGCCCTAACTCCATTAAAAGGGACTTGATACATGTGTCCAGTTCATAGAAACAACAAATTTTAGTGGAATTAAACCTTCACATTTCCCTGCATTCAACTAACATTTTGTCCAAGGTTTTACTCAACTCAGAAAAAAATGAACTGGCGATTTGTGAAGTATGCCGTGTGATGGAGAAAACAGAAATGGAGTTATAAAGTATGATAAATGATCTGTTTTTTGGTTATAAGCTGCAACACCTGCTAGATTAATTGGATGACCTGATATTAGGTGGAGAACAAATACAACTGGAACAATGCAGACATATGTATGAAGTGTGTCTGAAATATCATTTGAAAAAAAAAAGAACCTTGACTTGAAACATATTTTGAATTAAGCCAAATCACTTTTTATTGTTGATTTCTTTAGTGTGGATAATGTGTATTCAGAGATCGTTATGGTTCCTGATTGGTTTTGTGGAGAAGGGAATGAATATTTCAAAGCAATGTTAGCTATTTTGACAATACGACATAAATAGGTCAACATTATAGAACTAATTGGTACATCAAAAATGTGCAGTGCTTTAGTTTTAGTTAAACATGTTTTGAAAGTATTTCCTTCAAATGCTTTCACAAAGAGAGTTTTCTCCATTATGAAGATTAAATGGAGGTATCGGCAAACAGGTATTCAATTGATCTAATAAAAAGATTAATTGTACACTTACTTAAACTACGATGAAAGTTGCAGTGATTTTTTGTAAGACTGTGCTATCTAATGAAAAAGTGATGACAACTGTGCTCTCCACTTAAATGTATTGAGTATTTTATGAAGAAAATGTGCAGTAAATACAATTTTTAAAATGTCAGTGCCGATAGATGTGTTCCTATTTTTCCTCTATGAAATCTGGCAACCCCAGCTGCACTCTAATGATATGGCTCCACTACTCCTTAGATGTTACACGGACAGTGAGCGTGGAAATTAGACAGCTGTGGAATATTAGGCGCAGATGTCATGAAACATCGTTACGTGACCTGGCAGACAACATTAATATAGACGTTTTGTACCTTGAAGACTTTTTTAAACTTTTTATTTTTCAATTTACAGCTATTTGCGAGGTAAGGCCCAAAACTTTCCGTAAGTTCGAATATTGTGGCCAAACGATCAGTAATATGAACTTCTGGCGCTAGGCGTCTCTAGTTGTGTCTTTCAACTGCCAAGGTGAGGTTTGGACACCAGCATTCCTTCTGGAGCCACGATATTGGGGCTAAAGCAGACGACGCAGTGTAATGTCGTTAGCAAAGAATTTGCTTATTTTCGGCAGCATTAAATCCTGATTCCTCTCTGTGAAAACCTAATTTTATGTTCAAATAAATTTTCAATAAAATTGACGCTGAATTTTATTAATTTCCAAATATGTACCCCGGATAACGCAAATCCGACTTGTGGAACATATGCACTGTAATGTCACATTAATGTGGATCACTGTCAAGAGCATGAATAGCTAACTTTTGCAGTGCGAACCGCAAGAAGAGAGTAAATGAGGTTCTGGAAGGTACTGACAGGGCTGTGGAGTCATGCCGAGTCCAGTGCCTTGTCCAACTGCGCTAGGTTTCTCGGTTGAGGATCCATGGCGCGAACAGCCCTATCGATGTCGTCCCACAGACTCTGAATTGGGTTTAAATCTGGTGAGTTTGATAGCCAGGGCAGTACTGTAAACTCTTTCTGGTGGTCTACGAATCACGCAACTACACAGCGAGCTGTGCGGTGCGTTGCATTGTCCTGTTAGCAGACACCACCGTGAAGAGGAAAAACAAACAACACATAGGGGTGGACGTGGTCCCCAAGGTTAGATGCATACTTATGTTGGTCCATCGTGCCTTCCAGAATGGCGAGATCACCGAAGGAATGCCACGAAAACATTCCCTAGACCATAACGCTCCCTCTCCGGACTGTACCCTTTCGACGATTGTTGCAAGGTGTTTTCCGTCTGTCCAATGGAACATAAAACGTGATTCATCTGAAAAGGCCACCTCTCATCATTCAGTGAACGGCCAGCTGCGTTACCGACGTACACCATTTCAGCTTTTGACATGAACAGCAGTCAGCATGAGTGAACGGACGAGGCGCCTGCTGCGATGGCCCATATACACTCCTGGAAATTGAAATAAGAACACCGTGAATTCATTGTCCCAGGAAGGGGAAACTTTATTGACACATTCCTGGGGTCAGATACATCACATGATAACACTGACAGAATGACAGGCACATAGACACAGGCAACAGAGCGTGCACAATGTCGGCACTAGTACAGTGTATATCCACCTTTCGCAGCAATGCAGGCTGCTATTCTCCCATGGAGACGATCGTAGAGATGCTGGATGTAGTCCTGCGGAACGGCTTGCCATGCCATTTCCACCTGGCGCCTCAGTTGGACCAGCGTTCGTGCTGGACGTGCAGACCGCGTGAGACGACGCTTCATCCAGTCCCAAACATGCTCAATGGGGGACAGATCCGGAGATCTTGCTGGCCAGGGTAGTTGACTTACACCTTCTAGAGCACGTTGGGTGGCACGGGATACATGCGGACGTGCATTGTCCTGTTGGAACAGCAAGTTCCCTTGCCGGTCTAGGAATGGTAGAACGATGGGTTCGATGACGGTTTGGATGTACCGTGCACTATTCAGTGTCCCCTCGACGATCACCAGTGGTGTACGGCCAGTGTAGGAGATCGCTCCCCACACCATGGTGCCGGGTGTTGGCCCTGTGTGCCTCGGTCGTATGCAGTCCTGATTGTGGCGCTCACCTGCACGGCGCCAAACACGCATACGACCATCATTGGCACCAAGGCAGAAGCGACTCTCATCGCTGAAGACGACACGTCTCCATTCGTCCCTCCATTCACGCCTGTCGCGACACCACTGGAGGCGGGCTGCACGATGTTGGGGCGTGAGCGGAAGACGGCCTAACGGTGTGCGGGACCGTAGCCCAGCTTCATGGAGACGGTTGCGAATGGTCCTCGCCGATACCCCAGGAGCAACAGTGTCCCTAATTTGCTGGGAAGTGGCGGTGCGGTCCCCTACGGCACTGCGTAGGATCCTACGGTCTTGGCGTGCATCCGTGCGTCGCTGCGGTCCGGTCCCAGGTCGACGGGCACGTGCACCTTCCGCCGACCACTGGCGACAACATCGATGTACTGTGGAGACCTCACGCCCCACGTGTTGAGCAATTCGGCGGTACGTCCACCCGGCCTCCCGCATGCCCACTATACGCCCTCGCTCAAAGTCCGTCAACTGCACATACGGTTCACGTCCACGCTGTCGCGGCATGCTACCAGTGTTAAAGACTGCGATGGAGCTCCGTATGCCACGGCAAACTGGCTGACACTGACGGCGGCGGTGCACAAATGCTGCGCAGCTAGCGCCATTCGACGGCCAACACCGCGGTTCCTGGTGTGTCCGCTGTGCCGTGCGTGTGATCATTGCTTGTACAGCCCTCTCGCAGTGTCCGGAGCAAGTATGGTGGGTCTGACACACCGGTGTCAATGTGTTCTTTTTTCCATTTCCAGGAGTGTATGTCAGTCGCTGAAGAGACACTGTTGGTAGCCGCATGGCTCATTTGGAGGGGCTAGTTGCTCAACAGTTGTACGTCTATTCGCCCGCATACATCTCCGCAGCTGTCGTTCACCCGTGTCATCTATGACCTGTTGCCTCGGCGTCTGCTTTGTTTAGCGCCTTTTCGCAATGCATAGTATACTTTAAGCACGACGGTACGTGAACGGTTTACAAACTTAGCCGTTTCGGATATGCTTCCACGCTTTGCTAGAAAGCCAATGATCCTTTTGAAGAGATGAATCACTCCGTTTCCGTGTTACGATAACGACTGCACTGTTTTCCGGGTCCCCTCCCCCCGACAAGTTTAAATAGCCTCCGCTGCTAGCGCCGCCAGCTGCCGTCTTTAAGTGGTTACTGAACGTTGCCACTGGACCATGTCTAAATGCGTGATGTCACCTTGGTAAGCGTAACGGATCCGTTTTCTATAAAGAATTTCCAATTAGCACTGATTGAATATTATGCATGTTTCATGCATAAACAAAGACTAGAAGTGTAATCGATCTTGCTTTATAAGCTCGATTTGTGACTGGCAAATGTGCATGTCGTTTGTTATGGATTTCCCTTCAAAATTAGTTAGCAAGAGGGTATAGCATATCTCGAAATTATTAAGCTGCCACTCCAAGCTTCGTATCACGATGTGCCTCATGGCGTCCTTACATGGCTGCTGAAAAATGTTGGGAAAGATAGCAGGCGTGAGTATTGCATAGCGTATAAGTACTTTGTTTCTCAAATTGTCTACTACAATGTTCTTAGGTGCCATAAGGCCGCCTCGTATCAGCATGAACGAATAATGCCACGTGGCTAGGAAACTATCTATTTCAATAAATATGTGAATGACAAGTCTGAGAATAAATAAAAAGATTTGAAACGTCCCCTTTGAAAAATTATACAAGACTGTGCTTAAACTGACACACAATATTTTTAGCGCAACGCAGTCTGACTTTCAATAATCCCTACAAAAGATTGGCAGTGACTAACATTAACCTATACCTTTCAGAGATGGCGGAGTTTTGAAATTTGTAAGACTGGATGTCATGAACTGCTATGTATATTATGATTTTTCAACACTATTAAGGTAAATACATTGTTTGTTCCCTATCAAAATCTTTCATTTGCTAACTATGCCTATCAGTAGTTAGTGCCTTCAGCAGTTTGAATCTTTTATTTAGCTGGCAGTACTGGCACTCGCTGTATTGCAGTAGTTCGAGTAACGAAGATTTTTGTGAGGTAAGTGATTTGTGAAAGGTATAGGTTACTGTTAGTCACTGTCAATCTTTTGTAGGGATTATTGAAAGTCAGATTGCGTTGCGCTAAAAATATTGTGTGTCAGTTTAAGCACAGTCTTGTATAATTTTTCAAAGGGGACGTTTCAGATTATTTTAATCGCACATTGCCACATTGACCGTATAGTTCACTGGCGCAACTGATGCAGAAATTCATAAACTACTTCATTATTCGACAGTATCTGTAATGAAACCTACAAAATGTTTCAAATGGGTTTTGCGAGAGAGAGAGAGAGAGAGAGAGAGCTAGAGAGAGAGAGAGAGATGGGGGGGGGGGGAGGGACAAAGAGAGACAGCGAGCAAATCATCAAACACACAGTTCTAGAAATTACTTTAAATGAACAATATGCTTGAAGATCCAAAATGGTTCAAATGGCTCTGAGCACTATGGGACATAACATCTGAGGTCATTAGTCCCCTAGAACTTCGAACTACTGAAACCTAACTAGCCTAAGGACATTACACACATCCATGCCCGAGGCAGGATTCGAACCTCCGACCGTAGCAGTAACTCGGTTCCGGACTAAAGCGCCTAAGAGCGCTCGGCCACAGTGGCCGGCTATGCTTGAAGCACCAGAACCGTGAAACCGTAAACGAACCGTGAATGAAATGCGTGATTTGCGCTTGCAGCAAGCAACAGTCTTATCCAAACAACGTGCTGAAACACCAAACTACACCATAACTACACCGGACAGAATACAGAAGCAAGCGTCTCGCTTTCTTGCTCTAAGCAAACTGAAAAAAAAAAAAAAAATTGGCAGCCGGTCTTCTAGCTGGCTCACCGTGGTAGGTAGAGTTCACTAAGCAATTTTATGCGAGGCGGCGTAAGTCTCTCTCTCTCTCTCTCTCTCCTTTTTTTTTTTATATGTAGAGTGGGTTCCGAGCAGGTGGGGACAACGCGGGCAGGGCTCGAAACCCGAGGCCTGGCTGGGATGCCTCCCCATTCCCATCCCTGAATTGCTCCCTCAAAATAGCTATGTTTTTATTTTTACTGGGAACAGTGTAAATACACAAAATATTTTTATTGGTACAAGCTTAAATACAACAGAAATGCCATCCATCCGGCGGAAATAACACGAGACATTGCACCCGAACAAGGCGAGCATTTTTTTTTTACTAACAAGGTGTAGGAAAAAGATAACAATAATTCTGATGTAAGCTAACAGGTGTGAAGCAATAGACAGTAGAGTTGGGGGAATAACCAGCTTGTTCTGGTATAGTGCATAAAAGAAAGGAGGCGCGTGTCCATCCGCCTACCTCACTGTGGGTTACGATATAGAAAGTAGCGCGGAGAATCTCAGATGTCAGCAGGGGGGAAGGGGGGGGAGGGAGACTGCTGTCGGCGTGTGGCACCACCCAACTGAGCGGGGAGGGAACGTAAAGATCGCGTGTAGGTAATTGGCGAAGAACGCGTGGTAGCGCGGTCGGTGCTCGACTTCACTATGGGCGATTTGTAACTACTGCCACAAGTCAAGGTGTGATTTGTCGCCATCATTACACATGTAGGTGATCGTCCGTCCCTTGACCGATAAAATCGCATGATTTTTGGTGTCTGGGAAATAAGATTCTCAGGATGGATAAAAGTCCATGGGTCAATCGAATCCAGCGGAACGCGGAGGTAACAGGCAACGAACTGTCGGTCAAGTTTCCAAACGTCACTGGTGGGAGCACAAGTCATTTGGTGGACATCGACATCCATGAGGTGGGAAATGGAACAAAGCGGAGAGTCCGTTAGTCCGATGACGTGAAGACGTTGATTTGTGGCGAATTTTCCACTTGCGACGTGGTACCATGTTGCCCGGACGTTGGAGGAAAGAAAAGGCTGGTGGATATGACGCCAAACCGTGGGCCACCGCTCGGATGGATGTCTGAGTTCGATTTTGTTTCTGGATATGTAACGAAGCAGTTGGGTGTAAAAATCTTTAGGTCGAGGAGAACGAGTGGTCGGTAAGTGTGTGTGAGCGTAACTGAAGTCGACGATGAAATTAGAAACGTGCGTCAGATGGTGCTTGATGTGTCCGACTGGTACTGGTGGCGTTATGGTCGCGGGTATAAGAATTTCCAGCAAGCTGTGCGTAAGGGAGGTGCCCCGTTCCACTGCATTGGCATGGTGGACATGTACAAGGACGCCGCTCGGAGTCGCACATTGACAAGACCAAGGCCTCCCGCTCGCGGGGGAAGGGTGAGAATTTCGTAGCGGACCTCAAAGAGCGCACTGGCCGTAAGAAGACATCTAAAAGCAGCCTGGAGGCTGCGTCCAATAGTTTATGGCAGCGGGACGACCTCTGGCATGTGGACCATTTTGGACACTGCATGTTGATTGAGGTATTGGACACGTTGTAAACAATCGAGTCGGAGGAGGAGATTTTGTCGCACCGCCTTGCGGATAATTTGGAGTGCACGCCGAAAATTGAAGGCAGCGGAGAGGTGCACGGTGGATGTGAAAAAGATACCAAGGTACCGTAGTTTCTGTACGTACGGGAGAGGTGCTAAGTCGTCGAGTGAGAGGCCGCGTCCAATGGACATCGCCGTGGATTTAGCCACATTCATGTTACTGCCCGCTGCAGTTCCGTACGTTGATATCAAATCAAGCACCGTTTGTGTTTCATTCCGTGAGCGGACCAAGAGGAGGAGGAGGTCGTCCGCATACGCGCGACTTCGAAAATCGTGGTGTCGCAAAGTGAGACCAGAAAGGTGGCTCATTAGACTCTCAATGACTGGCTCCAGGTTTATGGCATAGAGTGGGGTCGAAAGTGGGCAACCTTGCCTTACGGAACGCCGAATCGTCACTGGTCCCGCCACGCGGCCATTGACCTGAATCAGCAATTCGGCGGTGCCGTACAGGCGCCGGATGATATCCATAAAGTCTGGTGGAAAACACATTCAGCTCATCACTGAGAACAGAAAACGATGTTGCACCTTGTCGAATGCGCTGTCAAAATCAATGGCAACCACCGCGGCGCGGAGTCTGCACGCCGCCGCCTCTGCAATTAAATCACGACGTTCTCCTGTGGCCGTTTGTACTCGTATATTAACTGAGCCACCCGGAGTTGTCTGTTCCGGGGATAGAATGTTAGGCAGGATCTTGCGGCATAGCGTCGCCAGGAGGCGTGTAAAAATTGTGAGGAAAGCGCGATAAAACTCAATCGGCAATCCGTCAACACCAGGTTATTCAGAGCACCTTTGTTGATTGCATCGTGGACTTCGTCACGCGTAACTGGCTACATCAGCTCGTCCTCTTCGTCGCTGGCGAGGGTGCGAGTTACGTGTGGTAACGCAGACTCCTCAGCCTCGTTGTTGGTTGTCTCCTCCTGGTGCATTAGTGGTCTACAAAGGCATTGACGATTTCGGCCTGGCAAGTAACTTGCTGGGCGCGACAGGTGTAGATCTCGGCGATGAGTCGTTGTCGTCGGTGTTTCCTATCGGAGGTGATATGATGCATGGTGGGATGTTCTTGTTCCGCCGAATCTTGATGTCGGGTCCGCACCATCGCCCTCTGCAGTCGACGGCATGTCAATGTTACAAATTGTGCCTTAATCCTGCTGCGTTCCCTTTGAATGTCAGGTGTGGGTGGTTGGGCGTCCACGTCGCGGAGAACGGCGTAGAAATAGTCGACAGTGTGCCGGCGCGGCGCAGCTACTTTGTTGCCATACTGAATCAAGGTACGTCGAATGGTAGGTTTGCCACATTCCAGCCACCAAGTCAAGGTCGTGCAGTGCGTAGGTAAGCGGCGTTCACAGGTGGCCCATGTCTCGATAACACGTTGAAGACATTCGGGATCATGAAGGTGGGAGGAGCTTCCACGGTTCACGACTGCACCAACCGACTTGCTGGGGAAAGAGAATGTTGCAGATATAGGCATAGTGGTCCGAAAAGGCCAAGGGCCAAAGTTCTGCACCTTGGACTGCAGATGAGAGTTCCCGAGAGACGTAAATCCTATCAAGGCGACTCGATGATTGACTCGTCTGGTAAGGTTGTCCAGGCGCGTCGCCATGCCGAACTTCCCAAGTGTCGCGGAGCAACAGATCACGGACGACAAGACGCAGTTCTTGACAGGTGTTGTAGTGGGGCATTTGATCCTTAGGGTGTAGGACACAATTAAAATCACCCCCAAGCAAGTAATGATCACAGCGTCCAAGAAACAAAGGGGTGATTTCTTCTGAATAGAAGTGCGCCCTGTTTCGTCTGCGGTGGAGTCTGACGGAGCGTAAACGTTGAGAATACGCTTTCCCATGACTGTGACGGCCATGCCTCTGGCGGTTCGAAGGTATGTGATATCAACCACTGGAATGCCTTCTCGGGAGTAGATGGCTACGCCACGTCCCAAGTGGTCACCAGGAGAAGGATAAGTGTTATATGCCGCGACGTCTGGAAGTGTGGCCAAGTGTACTTCCTGTAATAGTGCGATGTCGACGTCCGATGCCCATATCATCTCTCACAGCAGTTGAAGTTTCACAGGAGAGCGCACAGACAGTTGTTTTCAGTGGTACAGGGTACCCTCCGCCACACACCGGACGGTAGCTGGCGGAGTATCTCTGTAGCTGTAGATGTAGAACTTTCCGCTCGAAAACGAGAAGATTACTTAATTCGTTTTTCCGGGCTCTCCAAGTTTCGCAACCATATAGCCAAACGGGCCCCAGCAGTGTTTTGTGCAGCTGGAGCTTGGAATTCCTTGACAGACTGAGCGATCTAAAAACCTTACTCAGATTAAAGTACGAGCGGCCTGCGGCGTCAATCCTCGCTTTTATTTGTGTTTCAGACGAAGCATCCTCTGTAAAAGCTACCCCCAGACATTCAAAATTATTTGAATTACAGTAGGATCGTATTCTGACTACCCGAGGCTATTGAACAGGCTTCAGTCCTTCTCATCACCAGATACTCGGTCTTCGATATATTCACAAGGAGAGCTATCTTGCTAGTTGCTGCCTTCATGCTCTCGCTCATCCGCATTAATTGTTGTTTACATCTCGACAACAGGGCCACGTCGTCAGAAAATTCGAGGCTTGTAATTTTCTCATCCTCTGTTTCCATCACATCGGAATTCTTATGAAATATTTCCTTCATTATATCTTGAGCGTCAGGTAAACAACATCGGCGACACACCATCTCCTTGTCTCAAACCTGTGTTTATTAAAGCTCTCCATGACTGGGTTCCAGAGATTTGCCTTTTGTACCAGTGAGGCAAACTCGAACTTGGCTAGTCTCAACCCAGTTCATCAGGCACTCCCACTGGACGTAGTTGTATGGCTTTTTAAAATCTATGAAGAGCACTGGGAAGCATTCGCTATATTCTCAAATATTTGCCGTGAGCTGTCTAAGTACATAGATGTTGTCCACAGTCGAACGACCCTTTCTGGAATCGCCCTGATATTCACCAGTCACTTCTACTCCAAACAATTGATTCTATCCGTTATACAATTGGGCAAGATAACATAGCAGACGTTCGGAAGAGCGATTCCTCTGTAATTGGTAAAATCTATTTTGTCAGCTTTCTTTTACACTGAGCAGATAGGCGCTGTCTTCCAGTTCTCCAGTTCTCTGGGATCTCTTCCACAATCCAGTTACTCCTCTTTTTTTTTCTTTGTGAGTCTTTTTCTGACTGGTCTGATGCGACTCGCCATGAAATCCACCCCTGTGCCAACCTCTTCATTTCAGAGTAGCACTAAATTATTTCCTGGATGTCTTCCAATCTCTGTTTTCCTCCACTGTTTTTAACCTCTAGAGCTCCCTCTAGTACCATGGAAGATATTCCGTGATGTTTTAGCAGATGTTATACCACCCTGCCTCTTCTTCTTCTCACTGTTTGCCACATATTCCGTTCCTCGCTGATTGTCTGGATGACCTACTCATTCCTTACCTTAAAAGCCCGCTTAATTTTCGACATTTTTCTGTAGCACCACATTTCAAATGCTTCGATTCTCTTCTCTTCCGGTTTTCACACAGACCATGTTTCACTACCATGCAATGCTGTGCTCTAAACATACATTCTCAGAAATTTCTTCCTGAAATCAAGGCCTATGTTTGATACTAGTACACTTCTCTTGGTCAACAAATGCCTTCTTTGCCAATGCTAGGATGGTTTTTATGTCGTCCTTTCTCCGTCCATCATAGGTTATTTGCTGCCCACGTTACAGAAGTCCTTCATTTCGTCTACTTCCCCAGTTCCGATGTTAAGTTTCTCATTGTTCTTATTTCTGTTACTTCTCATTACTTTTGTCTTTCTTCGATTTACTTTCACTCCATATTCTCTACTCGTTAGACTCTTCATTCCATTCAGCAGATCCTGTAATTCTTCTTCAATGCAATAGCAATGTCATTATCAAATCTTATCACTGATATCCTTTCACCTTGAATTTTAAATCCACTGGTGAACCTTTCTATTTTTCCGCCATTACTTCCTCGATGTGTAGATTGAACAGCAGAGACACGAGACTACATTCCCATCTTATACCCTTTTAAATCCGAGCCCACCGTTCTTGGTCTTCCACTGTTACAGATCCCTCTCCGCTCTTGTACATATTACATATTATACTTCTTTCTCTGTACGTACCCCTGTTTTCCCTCAGAATTTCGAACATTGTGCGCCATTTCACACTGGGGAACGCTTTTTCCAGGTCGACAAATCCTGTGGAAGAGTCCATGTGTTCCTTTAATCTTGGTTCCTCTATCAACCACAACGTCAGAATTTCCTCTCTGATCCTTTACGTCTCCTAAAGTCAAACTGACAGTCACCTTACACAACTTCAATTTTCTTTTCCATTCTTCTGTATATTATTCTCGTCAGTAACTTAGTTGTATGAGCTGTTAAGCTGATTGTGAGATAATTCTTGCACTTGTCGGCTCTTGCAGTCTTCGGGATGTCTGACGGTAAATCGCTAGCCTCATACCTTCCACATATCAATGTGAATAGTCGTTTCTTACCACTTCCCTCACTGGTTTTTAGAAATTCTGATGGAATGTTATCACCCCCACTGCCTTATTCAGTCTGAAGTCTTCCAAAGCTCTTTTAAATTCTAATTCTAATATTGGATCCCCTATCTTTTCGGTATCGCCTCCTGTTTCTTCTGCCATCATACCAGACAAGTCTTCACCCCTCCTAGAAGCCTGGAAAGTACTCTTTTCATCTACATCTACATCTACATACATACTCCGCAATCCACCATACGGTGCGCGGCGGAGGGTACCTCGTACCACAACTAGCATCTTCTCTCCCAGTTCCACTCCCAAACAGAACGAGGGAAAAATGACTGCCTATATGCCTCTGTACGAGACATAATCTCTCTTATCTTTGTGGACTTTCCGCGAAATGTAAGTTGGTGGCAGTAAAATTGTATTGCATCAGCCTCAAATGCTGGTTCTCTAAATTTCCTCAGTAGCGATTCACGAAAAGAACGCCTCCTTTCCTCCAGAGACTCCCACCTGAGTTCCTGAAGCATTTCCGTAGCACTCGCGTGATGATCAAATCTACCAGTAACAAATCTAGCAGCCCGCTCCTGAATTGCTTCTATGTCCTCCCTCAATCCGACCTGATAGGGATCCCAAACGCTCGAGCAGTACTCAAGAATAGGTCGTATTAGTGTTTTATAAGAGGTCTCCTTTACAGATGAACCACATCTTCCCAACCGAAGACGACTATCCGCCTTCCCCACAACTGCCATTACATGCTTGTCCCACTTCATATCGCTCTGCAATGTTACGCCCAAATATTTAATCGGCGTGACTGTGTCAAGCGCTACACTACTAATGGAGTATTCAAACATTACGGGATTCTTTTTCCTATTCATCTGCATTAATTTACATTTATCCATATTTAAAGTTAGCTGCCATTCTTTACACCAATCACAAACCCTTCCAACTCATCTATCTGATCTTCCTCTGCTTTTAGCAGTGGAGTGCCGATTGGACTCTTAATATTACCACCGTTGCATTTAATTTCACCGAGGGTTGTTGAGCCGTGTTCTCGTTCCTCTGGCGCATCGCCAGAGGGGGTCTCGGTGTTTAGCGTGCGATGGCTGGCGGCTTTCGGAGAGAAAGGACGCACTAGGGTACGGGCAGTTTGTGCGGCAGGTGGCCCGCACGGACGGCCGCGTTTCGCGAACGGGTTTGTATCGTACGGTGAGCTGTTTTGGGGTGGGAAGCCACGCCTCGTCGTGGTTTGTGTTACGACTCATCCCGAAGGGCGGTGAGGCAATGTGCCGTTTGTATTATCGAGTTCCCTGTTTCTTGTTGTAAGATTCCTCTTTCCTTATGCATTGTAACCCCCCCCCCTCTAAAGAGGACGTGGTGGTTTAAACTGTGGCCGTTGGTCTGTGAAACTGTGGCCGTTGGTATTAGAAGCTGCCTCACGCAGATTAGACTCTTGGTTGCTAGTATGTGCCGGTTGTTTGCTATTTACTTTGCTGCCCGCAAGGTTGCACCAGCGAGATTGCCTCCTGGTAGAGCGACGTTGAGTGTTCAATGAGCGTAAGTCTAGGGGACTTATGACCTCAGATGTTAGGTCCCATAGTGCTCAGATCGTGTTTAGTCTTCTAATGTCATGTCTGACGCGAACTGCAAGTATTCAGTCTCAACTGTGGTTAAACTGTATGAACTGTTTGACACTGTAAAAAATATGTTACAACACTGTAAAGTGCGCTACGACCTTTGCAAGCTGTTGAAAATCGTACAAATACATCAACATCAAGTGTAAATTGTGTTCCAAAAACATAAATAAGCGCATCAGCCTGAGAAATTTATGTCTTATATGTCTTACTGTACACTGTTAAATTATTTTGTATTTAGGATTTAAGTGACACTGGCCATCTTGGACTCGCAGACTTACAATTAGATAACGCAAGTCAATGATAACTGCTAATATCGTGTCGGAGCTAGTTTTGTCCGGCTTAGCGCAACAACTCCACGTGGCATGGTCTTAACGAGTCGTTGGAAATCCCCTACAGAATTATTGAGCCTTGCTGCCTCTGTAGCCGTCTGTAATTACGAAAGAGATGGCGGTGCAGAATTTTGTACGCGAAGTGACCTGTCGATTATGTCCCCTATGGGATTCATGTCGGGTGAAGTACGTTGCCAAATCTTTCGCTCAAACTGTTTAGAATGTTATTCAAAGTAATCGCGAACAACAAACTGTGCCAGGGTAACACGGGACATTGTCATTCATAAATATTCAATCGTTGTTTGGGAACATGAAGTCCATGAATGCCAGCAAATGGTCCTCAAGTAGCCCAACATAGCCAGAGAACCCAACCCATTCCACGTAAACACAGCCCATACCACTATGGAGTCACCACCAGTCTGCACAGTGTCTTGTTGACAACAAGGATCCATGGCTCCGTGAGGTCTGCGCTAGACTCGAACGCTACCGTGAGGTCTTACCAACTGAAATCGGGGCTCATCTGACTAAACCACGACCAACTGAATTTAAAATGTATCTATTACAAACCCTAGGTCAAGATCCAAAAATATTTTTTGTGATAACTAGTTTCAGCTCATTGACAAGCCGTCAGATCAATAGCTCTCATTAAATTGAAGGATCGTATAGGCAAGTAGGCCTACATGCTGAAGCAAATGTCAAATAACAACTAAACTAAATAATGTGCTCTCGGCAGTTCCGGATACGCCAGTCGGCAGGCCAAACGTGAAACTGGGTGTTCCCCAGCCTATAAGTACAAGGTACCTTACCCTGCAGCAATAAATCGATATTCACAACGCAAGAAACTGTTAGCATTATTCGTTAACTAGCTATTAGTTCACAGTGTTAACCTATAGTCCATAATAGTAATTTAGTATGAAACTCATGAAACTTACAACGAGTGACATAGGATAAGCAGTTATTGATCTCCTTTGTCCAAGACCGTTGTATTACTTGAAAAGAACAATTTATAATTAACAGCGAGAACCTTCACTATAAACTTATCAAATAATTGCATATTTTGTAAACATATTAAATACAATATAGTCGAACAGGTGCCTGACAGCTGAGACCAAATAAATACAATCACATAAAGCTTGTACAGAATATCTACAATTTGGTTGCCTCGTGTCTGTCTCCCTTCTTGTGAAACTGAATTATTACAAGCTCGTTCTTGTTCTGGATAATTGCTTGTCGCACCAATTCTGTAAATGATTTTGTACATTCTTTCTGTATAACTTTTCCTCCAGCTCTAATCCCTACTACTGAAATTTTCGTAGCATACACTGCGTTCGTGAAGAATTCAATTATGAATCTCTTCGCAACGTTTCTGATAGTTGAAACAGTTGTTTCGTCTCTGTAATCGGTCACGAATTGACAGAGCTGATAATTTTAGGAACTGGATAGAAATCATTTCCTGTCAGCTATTGTCAGTTAAGTAAAAGCATCACTGGTTTCCGAAGAGTACCCTCCTCAATATGGTCTAGAAACCAGGAAGCGGATAAAACAGCCGAAACTCAGTCTTTTTTTTGTGCAGAAAAACATTTCTGAATAAAACCGTCCTGAAGAGGAACTCTGAAAGTAGGTCGAAATGTCGGCAATTTAGTTGCTTTAATGTGTTATAATGGCGTCGCCTAATACCCAAATTTATTTTGTTGAAAATGACACGACTCGGGCTGCTTGGAAACGTATATTAATAACATTTCTGCCAAGCGGGAGACTAAATCATTGACTGTTTTGCAACTAATTTAATTATTCAGCAGAATCACGTTTATTTCCAACGACATAACCGGGTTCAGCTGACATCAGTAACCATAACATACAGCCAATGGGTCAGTCTCACAACTGCGAAAACAATGTTGTCACTCATTGAAAGAAAATACAACAAAAGTTCTACAATAGAATTTTGCAATAAAGTATAGGCCATAGTTCAGTTTCACCACTGAGGAGAAAGCAATAAAAATGTAACATAAAATTACACAATAAACACAGGCCATGGTCCAGCCCCACTACTATGTCACGCAATGAAAATGGAATAGAAATTGTAGAAAAAATTTAGACCATGATATCTTCCCACCATTGTGGAAACGACGTTATCACTGTCAGTGAAAACACGATAACATTCTGTACATTAAAGATGCGCAATAAAACACAAGCAGTGGTTGTGTCCCACTATTGCGGAAACCACTTTTCCACTGAGTCAGTGAAAGTAGAATAAAATTATACGATAAAACACGGAACGTGCTTGTCCCACAACTCCAGAAGCCATGTTGTCACTCAGTCAGTGAAAACACAATAAAAATTGTACAATAAGACCTTTGTTAAATCCCATCACTGTGAAAGCCACATTGCCTGTATTTTACACTGTAGAGCCAAAGAAACTGGTACATCTTCCTGATATCGTGTAGGACCCCCGCGAGCACGCAGAAGTGCCGCAACACGAGGTGGCATGGACTTGACTAATCTCTGAAGCAGTATTGGAGCGAATTGACACCATCAATCCTGCAGGGCTGTCAATAAATCCTGAAGAGTACGAGGGAATGGAGATCTCTTCTGAACAGCACGTTGGAACACATCCCAGATATGCTCAATAATCTTCATTCCTGGGGAGTTTGGTGGCCAGTGGAAGTTTTTAAACTCAGAAGAATGTTCCTGGAGCCACTCTGTAGCAAATTTGGACGTGTGGGGTGTCAGATTGTCATACTGGAATTGCCGCAGGCCGTCGGAATGCACAATGGACATGAAAGGATGCAGGTGATCAGACAGGATGCTTACGTCCGTTTCACATGTCAGTGTCGTATCTAGAGGTGTCAGAGGTCCCATATCATTCCAACTGCACACGCCCCACACCATTACACAGCCGTCACCAGTTTGAACAGTCCCCTGCAGACATGAAGTGTCCATGGATTCATGAGGTTGTCTACATACCCGTACACGTCCATCCGCTCGATACAATTTTCAACGAGGCTCGTCCGACCAGGAACATGCTTCCAGTCATCAACAGTCCAATGTCGATGTTAGCGCGCGTAGACGAAGCTTTGTGTCACGCAGTCATCAAAGGTACACGAGTGGGCCTCCGGCTCCGAAACCCCATAACCATGATTCCATGATGTTTTGTTGAATGGTTCGGACGCTAACACTTGTTGATGGCCCAGCATTGAAATCTGCAGCAATTTGCGGATGGGTTGCATTTCGTTCACACTGATCGATTCTCTTCAGTCGTCGTTAGGCCCTTTCTTGCAGAATCGTTTTCCCGCCGCAGCAATGTCGGAGATTTGATGTTTTACAGCAATCCTGATAGTCACGGTACACTCATGAAATGGTCGTACGGGGAAATCCCAACTTCGTCGTTACGTCGGAGATACTGTGTCCCATCACTCATACGGCGACTGTAGCACCATGTTTAAACTCACTTGAATCTTGATAACCTGCCATTGTAGCAGCAGTAACTGATCCAACAACTGCGCCAGACACTTGCCTTATATCGGCGTTGCGGGCCGCAGCGCCGTAACCTGCCTGTTTACATATCTCTATTTAATACGCATGCCTGTAGCAGTTTCTTTGGGGCTTCACTGTGTAATGGCAGATATAAGCTGAATTTGATTACTTCGCTACAAGTAAATGTGATTGTTCCGGACAATTAATTTACTTTCAGAACTTGGCCTATCCAGCTAACGGTTTTTATAATTTTGGCAAATTTAATAAAACAAGCACCTTGACATGATTTTATTCTCTTCAGCTGAAGCATTACGAGAAAAAGGTTGAAATAAAAAGATCGATGCGGAAGAACTCATAAGACATGTAATAGACGTATGAATGCGAGAGGCACGGTTGAGTATCAGTATGACGGAGTCCCCAGCCGTCAGACAGAGTAAGTAGCGGCTAAACGATTCGCTCTGGGACGCAATGCCTGCCCGGCCGCCCCTACAGCCGTTGTGTCGGCGCCTTTGTTGTTCCCGCATTGTGCGTCTCGGTAAATATTTAGGGCCGGCAGAGAAAAGAGCACAAAATAACACCTCTGGCCGCCGGCAGAGCGCGCGTTTTGCGTGCTGGGCGAACAGTGCGTAATTTGGCGGCGGGCAGCTGCGCCGCTGTGCAGTTGGACGTGATTGGACAATCGGTCGCGCTCCACCGACTCCGGCGGCAGACAGCGCGGCGAGTCTGAAAGGCCCGCCGCCTGCATTGTGCTGCCGCTTTGCGCGGGCCGTCCCAGCGAAAACGTCACTAATGGCCGCTGTACTCGTTGCACGGCGCAACGTTGGCCGCCTGTATTGACAGCACCCAAAATGACTACTGTGGCGGGTCTCAGCAATAAGGCCAGAGGCTGACGCAGTGCAGCAGAGTACGTAGACGCTAAATAAATCACATTAAAGCGATCAGCATTAAAATGACTCAGTCTGTATACGAACATTGAGACCCAAGAACCAAACTTTTAATGGTCGGTGTATACAGAATGAAGCACATAAAGCGTAACACATCAGTTGTTTCCAGAACAGAGTTTCACTCTGTAGCTCATACTCTGCTACAGAGTGAAAACTCATTCTGGAAGCTATCGCCCGCCTGTAGTTCACAATATCCTTTCTTCCAGGAGTGCTATTCCCACAAGTTCTGCAGGACGACTTCTGCGAAGTTTGGAAGGGAGGGATGAGTAAAGCGGTGAGGGTGAGGACCTGAGTATTGCATGGATGGCTGAAACGGTAGAGCACTTGTCACGTAAGGTAAACGTCCGAGGGTCGAGTCGCGATTCGGCACACAGTTTTAGTCTACGAGGAAGTTTCAACTCAGAGTACACTCCGTTGCAAGGTGAAAATTATTCTGGAATCAATTCCCTAGAATGTGGCTAAGCTACTTCTTCGCAGTGTCCCTTCTTCCAAAAGCGCTAGTCCCACAAGAACTGTGAAGGAGAACTGTGAAAATATTCTTCTCGGGTATGCAGCCGGATCATGACGTCTTCATGACACAATATTTCCGCGGTCCAACTGGCCGCCATCTTCAGGTGAGGGTGCTGGTGCACGATCTCGCCGGAACTGACTTCCTAGCGCAAGCTGCGGCCCCTATATAGGCCGCAGAAGACCCACAACGCGTGCGCGAGAAGGTGCCGTAACTGCCCTCTAGCGCAGTAAACATACGGCGCCGTCAGTGGTGGAAATAGGCGAAATCGAGATATCGCTGTCAAAAATTAAAAAATTTTTATTCCGACGATCGAAACACCGTTGTTTTTTGATGTCAGATAACACCGGGTCCCAAGTCTTACTTAAAAGATAGCCCTTGTCTCTATTAATAAGATTGTCAGATAAACGAATCTCTATGGATTCTTTTAAAATACAGTCCCAATAGCGAGATGCCGGGGCAACCATTTGTGTCTTGTCATAAAGCATTCTGTGTCCCTCGGTGAGACAGTGCTCCGCCACTGCAGATTTCTCAGGTTGAAGCAGCCGTGTGTGCCGCTGATGCTCAACACATCGGTCCTGAATGGTCCGGATTGTCTGACCAATATAAGCCTTCCCACAGTGGCAAGGGATCTTATACACACCGGGCTTCCTCAAACCCAAGTCATCCTTTACAGAGCCAAGGAGCGCCCTAATCTTGGCTGGCGGACGAAAAATACTTTTGATATGGTATCTTTTCAGATTTCTTGAGAACTGTGAAGTTTGGAAGGTAGGCGATGAGGTACTAGCGAAAGTAAAGGTGCAATGGTGTGTCGTGAGTAAAGCTGTCAGCACACGAACCACGCATTCAAACGTTGAGCGTTGAGCGTATCGACTTCCTGAAATCATAGCCTGGGAAAAGCACAGCCGCGCGGGATTAGCCGAGTGGTCTTAGGCGCTGCAGTCATAGACTGTGCGGCTGGTCCTGGCGGAGGTTCGAGTCCTCCCTCGGAGATGGGTGTGTGTGTTTGTCCTTAGGATAATTTAGGTTAAGTAGTGTGTAAGCTTAGGGACTGATGACCTTTTGAGTCCCATAAGATTTCATACACATTTGAACATTTTGAAAAGCATTTTGGGGACGCTACCGAGCGCGCAGAGTAATATCTAGCTTGACAGGTATTTAGAACGTGCGTTTGAACGTTGACCTGTGAGGAGGTAGAACGCCACCTACAGAGGTAGGCAAAATTATGCGAACAGTGGTAATAATAGAATGGTTGTGTTTGACGGTCAACAACGCAGGTAAGGCACGTTTCGCGTTGGACTGTGTGTGTTCAGTGCGGACTAGGCATCAGTGCAGGTTGTTCATGAGTAGTGCACACTTCGTATTTGTATTCACAGGCCGAGTTCGACGTGCAATGAAAGACCTAACACAGTTCCAAAGAGGGCAGGTTGTGGTGGTCCGATTAGCTGGAGCATCGTAACCAAGACAGGCAACTTACTGAGTGTTTCAAGAGCAACTGTTTCAACAGTCATGACAGCATACACAAAACATAGAAAGACATCATCGTGTAATACTGGGCGCAAATCAAAACTAACTGACAGAGATCGTCGTACACTAACACGAATTGTGCCGAAACAACAGGAAACTACGGCGGCTAAAGTGACTGCAGAGCTCAGTAGCCATCTTCGAGAAGCTGTATCTATCGACACTGAAAGCCGAGAGCTCCATATTCATGGACGACCCGCTATACCAAAACCATTAGTGGCTATAATCAAAACAAAGAAGCGTAAAACATGGTGTCAGGAGCATAAATCCTGGACGACCGATCAGTGAAAACATGTCATATGGTCCGACGAGTCAACGTTTTCGTTATTTACAACATCGGGCCGGGTTTACGTCTGGAGAACGTCGAAAGAAGCCTACAGTCCTGACTGCTTGATTCCAACGGTTAAGCACGAAGATAGGAGTGTGATAGTATGGACAGCCATATCATGGTATTCTGCTGGTCCCATCATTACTCTCAAAGGCCGTGTTACAGCCAACGATTATGTGAACATTTTAGGTGATCAGGTGCAGCCCACGATCCAAATGTTGTTCCCCAACAATGATGCTATATTTTAGGACGATAATATACCCATTCACGCAGCCAGGACAGTACACTCATGGTATGAGGAGCATGTAACTCAGCTGAGGGTCTTCTCTGGCCAGCACAGACCCCGGACTTGAACATTATCGAATCTTTGTGGGCGGTATTATAGCGCAGACTCCGGAGCAGATTTACGCCTCCTTCGTCACTACAGGAGAGTTAGAAAAGGTTCTGATCGAAGAGTGGCATAACATTCCACTGGAAACTATACAATTATTGTATGCCAGTATTCCGAGAAGAATCGCAGCTATATTACGGGCAAATGGGGGTCCAACCTCTTATCAACAAACCATTCCCAATTAAGTACAGGTGTTCACATTATTTTGCCTATCCCCTGTATGTCAGATGCACGCTGTGTGTCTTCAGCACAGACTCACGAGGCACAATATTGGCCTTCAGTTAAAGTCAGTATGTATATATACCTTCTACAAAGATCAGAAAATTGAAGATCTCTCCGAAACCCGTCATTAATTGCGTAATTTTATGTAATAAAATTTCTGAAAAACGTCACATCTACATCTACATCACTACTCTGCAATTCACATTTAAGTGCTTGAGGGTTCATCGAACCACAATCATACTATCTCTCTACCATTCCACTCCCGAAAAGCGCGCCGGAAAAACGAACACCTAAACCTTTCTGTTCGAGCTCTGATTTCTCTTATTTTATTTTGATGATCATTCCTACCTATGTAGGTTGGGCTCAACAAAATATTTTCGCATTCGGAAGAGAAAGTTGGTGACTGAAATTTCTAAACAGATCTCGCCGCGACGAAAAACGTCTTTGCTTTAATGACTTCCATCCCAACTCATATCTGCCACACTCCCTCCCCTATTACGTGATAATACAAAACGAGCTGCCTTTTTTGCACCCTTTCGATGTCCTCCGTCAATCCCACCTGGTAAGGTAAAGAATTATTGTAACTTCCGTATTATGAAAGTATGTCGTTTCAAGGCAACACCACATTGAGGATCCATAAGACATACAATGTTTATGCTACACTTCGTTATAATTGAATATCAGTTTATAACACTAACGTGCCGTGAAACACGCTTTCTGGGCGGTATTAGAGCGCAGACTCCGGAGCAGATTTCCGCCTGCTCCTAGAGGATTTCAAAGCTCGACAGTGCTTGTGTCTAATGCAAAAGGGTATCGGACTATAATTTCGAATTTTGTGAAGTTGACAGTAAAAACAAACGGGCCTTAACCTTGGGAGTTAATAGAAGTGGGCCGGCCGTTGTGACCGAGCGGATTTAGGCGCTTTAGTCTGGAACCGCGTGACCGCTACGGTCGCAGGTTCGAATCCTGCCTCGGGAATGGATGTATGTGACGTCCTTAGGTTGTATTGTATTGTATGTTAACCGGGGACATAGAAACGACGGAGAGGCTCCGTCCCCGCCGCAGCCGCACGACGACTACCGCAGTCAACTTCGCCCCTCCGCCGCCCCACACCGAACCCAGAGTTATTGTGCTGTTCGGCCCCAGGTGGGCCCCCCAGGGAACGTCTTACACCAGACGAGTGTAGCCCCTATGTTTGCGTGGTAGAGTAATGGTGGTGTACGCGTACGTGGAGAACTTGTTTGCGCAGCAATCGCCGACATAGTGTAACTGAGGCGGAATAAGGGGAACCAGCCCGCATTCTCCGAGGCAGATGGAAAACCACCTAAAAGCCATCAACAGACTGGCCGGTTCACCGGACCTTGACACAAATCCGCCGGGCGGATTCGTGCGGGGACCAGGCGCTCCTTCCCGCCCGGAAAGCCGTGCGCTAGACCGCACGGCCAAACGGGCGGGCTGACTGTCCTTAGGTTAGTTAGGTTTCAGTAGTTCTAAGTTCTAGGGGACTGATGACCTCAGATGTTAAGTCCCATAGTGCTCAAAGCCATTGGAACTACTTAAAAGAAGCGGTAAAATTATAAGTGAATGAAAAAAATGAACTGTCGGCAGCCTACTTAGGCAAATTGATTTGGAAATATATATTTCAGAAAATTGTATATTAGTTATTGAAGTTACTTTGTTGAGATTTCCCTTTGAACAGCAAATGGGATACAAACTGACACAGTGCAGTCTGTAATGTGTGTAGCAGCAGTTACCAATTATACACACGCCAGTACATTATGGAGAGCAAAACTGCACCTATTTCATACTAATGACGGCCACAATCAATAGCATTAATTAATCAAAATACTGAAACATCACTGCATGAAGTGCAGAACTAATTTTGGACATGAGGGGCTTCTATCTTGACTGACATTAATAACACAAATAAAGATGAATAACATCTTAAATACACTGTTTAGACTCTTCTGCGTATAGTAGTTTTCCTTACAAGGGAACCTCCCCATCGCACCCCCTCAGATTCAGTTATAAGTTGGCACAGTGGATAGGCCTTGAAAAACTGAACACAGATCAATCGAGAAAACAGGAAGAAGTTGTGTGGAACTTTGAAAAAAATAAGCAAAATATACAAACTGAGTAGTCCATGCGCAAGATAGGCAACATCAAGGGTAATGTGAGCTCAGGAACGCCGTGGTCCCGTGGTTAGCGTGAGCAGCTGCGCAACGAGACGTCCTTCGTTCAAGTCTTCCCTCGAGTGAAAAGTTTAATTTTTTATTTTCAGACAATTATTATCTGTCCGTCCGTTATGTTTTCATCACTTTTTTGGGAGTGATTATCACATCCACAAGAAAACCTAAATCGGGCAAGGTAGAAGAATCTTTTTGCTCATTCTCCAAGTGTACAAGTTAGGTGGGTCGACAACATATTCCTGTCGTGTGACGCACATGCCGTCACCAGTGTCGTATAGAATATATCGAACGTGTTTTCCTGTGGAGGAATCGGTTGACCTATGACCTTGCGATCAGATCTTCTCGGTTCCCATTGGAGAGGCACGTCATTTCGTATACGAATCGCACGGTTTTGCGGTGGGGTCGCAAAACACTCACACGAAACTTATTACAGTGAACAGAGACGTCAATGAACGAACGGACAGATCACAATTTTGCGAAAATAAAGAAAGTAAACTTTTCACTCGAGGGAAGACTTGAACCAAGGACCTCTCGTTCTGCAGCTGCTCACGTTAACCACGGAACCACGGCGCTCCTGAGCTCATACTCTCCTTGATGTTGCCTATGTTATACATGGACTACTCAGTTTTGTATATTTTGCTTATTTTTTTCATAGTTCCACACAACTTCTTCCTGTTTTCTCGATTGATCTGTGTTCAATTTTTCAAGGCCTATCCACTGTGCCAATTTATAACTAAATCTGAAGGGGGTGCAATGGGGAGGTTCCCTTGTTAGTAACATTAATAGTTTTTTTCTTAATAGGAGGCTAATATGATGGGGACCCATAAACTGGTACAGTTTCACTAGCTAAGATTCCTTGATTACTGCAAAAGTAAAAACTGTCTCTTTAATCATTCTCTTAAATTACTTTGTAAGATAATAAAATGCAACTCTGGACTTAACTTCAAAAGGAACCATTCATGATGGGTACCAAAACTACACTGTCTCTGGAAATGTGCATAACTTCACTTGTAGTAGTACTACCGCAGATCGGTTCATTAGATTTATACGTACTTGCACTTGAATCACCTATGAAGCAGGTATTCTTGGCAATAATATTTACACAATCTTGCACTAAGATCCTACAAAACTATAATTTATAATCAACTAAGGATACCTTAGCAGAAGCCTATCCAGCTTCACTTCTATGGTTTTAGCTTTTATATAATTAAGGTTTTCACTTTCCTATTGATTGATCTTTAAATTTTTGTACTTACATTACCTATCTCAACAATTTCACTTGGAGTAGTCCATAAACAAATCATCCAAATTTTACTCTTACTTTAAATTTTGCTACTTCTTTTACTTTAGACAAGAAATCACTTTTAAACGCACGAATACCAGAATTGTTCATTTAAATCAAGATACTCGGTTTTATTAGCAGTTAGGTGACGACCCTGTGTAGGTTCGTTATCAGGATTGAAGTTATGGTTTCGAACACGAATTGACGTTTTATGTTTTTATTATTGAAACAACACACAAATTAACTGGTTCATGCGAATATACATGACGTAACGGAGTGTATGAAGTCTGTGAAGCAGTGGCGAAGATTAGTGGCAGGCGAAATGGTGGCTAAGTGTACTCACAGCTCTTGAGGTGCGAATGCTCTATAAAATCTCTTCTTGGTGTCGGATTTTCAACATATTAGAGCCATTCCATTATCCCGTGAATATTAAACCACAGTCAAATTCACATCCGAGGCAAATCCTTTTTAATGCAGCCTCGAATTGCCCCTCTTAGCACCGTCGAGGTGTACTGGGCTAAGGCTGCATGCCGTTCACACAAACCCACCTTTTACATCACGCCAAGCCATTTTCGTTGCGGAGGGACTTCCCTACAGCGTTTACATGTTGCAAATACAAAATACAAGTGCCCTAAGCATGAACCAGCTTTTAACAAACATACTTCTTCCATAAATATATTGATATTATAATAATTTACAATTTCAAAATATATTCTTTTGCTTTTTTCATATTTACATTACAGAACTCTAATTTTCTTGCTATACATCAAGGAGTTCAAACAACGCAGACTGCACACTTCATAAATTGCAGATACATAGTTACTTAAAATAAATCTACCCCTAATCGATATAAGTATTACAAGTTAATAAGATATCTGCGATTAAAGCTTTCACGAAACGGTAAGATGCAAAGCATGGTTCTATGACACTCCTGGTCGATGTAGCGCAATGAATAGAGTTGCAAGATATCGGGTGATGTATTGGTGGTTCGCGTCTCAGAGGATTCACATTTCTTTTACCATCCTTCATTTTGAAGTAGGTTCTGATACTTTACTATTAGTTTAATAGAAGTGTGTTGTTTATTATTCGATTTTATGTTTATGTAAGTGCGCCCTTTCTGAAGAGTGAGTTTGTTTGATTGGCTTCATATGCAAGACAGCGTGCGCTAAGAAGTGCAGTCAGACGTTTTGCACTTTTTTAAGTTATGTATTTCTCGAGTTCTACAGAGTCTGCTACTGAAAAGGAACAGTGATGAAGTAAGAATGATATTAGGATTATACTAAAAAGTGAGGAAGATGAAATAATTTTATCTCATGTGGAGAACTATTATAAATTTGTATCGCACTGTTTGTAATGGAACTTCTAAAAGCCGCTGTCCTTATTGACTTGGCATGATACTTTGCTCTTTGCCTTATAGCATGTCCATGGATATTGAAGTTTTTATTTAGGTGTACTACAGACAGAGCAACATGACTACCATATGGACAAGGGAGCGAATGTGAGTTTTAAGGGAGCTAACGTAGGAATTTTGCTCCCATCCATTTCACAACCAGTGTGATGCGCGATCCAGATGCAGCCAACTGCCTCTGGAACGCGCTGCGATCACGGATACCACGCTGAGAGCGCGGAACTGTACGCAAAAGTCGCATCGTTTCCGAGCGTTAAGCAGCACGTTCAACTCGTAACTCTCAACGTTGACGTTCGCCAGCAAAGTCCGTGTGCCGACGGCTTAGAGCTTATTGAGGGTTGAATAACACTTAGGCGGTGTTTTGTTTTGTATGAACTAGTTTAGTTTTCGGCTTATTAGGCAATCTTCAGGTAACTACTGGCTATTGTTTACAAAGAGTATGTGTTCTTACGAACTAAACATTCTGGACTAAGATACAACGCACTTATATACGATCTTTAGTTGTGGTATTGTCTTTGGAATTGTCAAACGGATCTTTTTACTTTTTGTCCTGTAAAACTATTCTTTAACAAAATAAATCACGTTTTATGGTTTGTCAGTACCATGTATGACAACAACTGTAATTATTTAGAATACACATTATTACTAAATTACAATTTTTTGGTATGGTTGCGAACAGTTGCACTGGACACTAATTGTTGGTTGTACAACAGGGATATTTTCTTTGGGAGCTGCAGATGGCAAAGCGTTAACAAAAACCAACTGTTTTGGCCCTGGTTGGGCAAGTCATGAGTCATTCGTATTAACATAGCTCCCACGTAGCTATTGGCGCAGCGGGAAAAGATCAGCACGATAACTCTAGGGTCCTGGCGTCAGGTCCCAATGCCAGAATATTTTTTTATTTTCAAATTTTACGTCACTCGCATCCCTGAAAAACCGAAATAACGACCAGCATATCGTATTTATTAATATTTTCATAAAAGGCATGAAAAGGAAAGGCAAAGCAAAATTTAGGATTGCAAACAAATTTCCAGAAGTAGATTCTGCTTAAAGCATCCACGAAAACTCTGCAAATAAATTTAGGGGGGGGGGGGGGGGGTTAAGTTCCTATGGGACCAAACTGCTGAGGCCATCGGTCCCTAAGCTTACACACTACTTAAGCTAACTTAAACTAATTTACGCTAAGGACAATACACACATCCAAGCCCGAGGGAGGACTCTTAACCTCCGATGGAGCCGCGCGAACCATGGCAACACGCCATAGACCTTGCGGCTACCCCGCGCGGCTCTGCAAATAACTTTCCAGAAAGAATTGTAAACAGGTTCCCATTGCAAGTGAAATTGGCCCATCGACCGCTGGACACAATGGTTGACGCCGCTGCGGAACTCACTCGCTTGATAGCTCTCGACCGAGTATTGTGAATTTTTCGAGAATATCGTGAGAACACAGTGGGAATGTTGTTTTTCTATAGAAACTTTAAAACAACCGCGTAATTATAATAATATTGCAAGATGCTGAGAAAATTACACAAATGCTCTTTCTTCTAAGCGCTCGCTCATCTGGAGACCTCGCTTTTGTCACTGTCGCTTCTGGCCAAACTTCGCACACCCCAAAAATTTGGAGGATATCGGTTATAACGAGTACATGAGGCCCCTTGAATTCGTTGTAGTATTTGCCCATGAAAGCCAAAGGTCCCAGGTTCGAGTGCCGGTCGGGCACACAGGTATGGTCTGCTAGAAAATTTCAAAACATCTGTCGTAGTTCCAAACGTTAAAGATGCGAAGGAAGATGAACTCTCTTCCTCTGGCATCTTCTGTTACTAATTCCTGTGTAACCGAATTCTTCCACTTTCTCTGCTGTTTTGCTGGTCATGGAAAGATGAACGAAATTTACACGCAATATGTAACTGAAGCGAGAATTTCAGAAAAATAATTGGCGAAATAGTATTATGCATATGTAGTTCTAAATTAACTTCTTTTTTGTCACACATAGCCCTCCAGTCAATTATCCTAGTAGGAGAGGTAGTCACCAAGTTTTGATTATCACCTCAGATAAATAACTTATGTATTACTTTCTTGTTTGTTTGCTGGAACATGTCTGTAGCCCTTGTATATATTCTCAGTAAGGGAACAAATAGGGTACGAAGACAAATAATTTATTCAAAATGGCGGCTGGGTTTTCCCCACATCCCTATGATTTCACACCCACCTCCAAGCCCTAAAACTGGCGGGAAATAGGGCAATGCAGGAACCTCCACTAACTTAACTACCCCATCCCTCCCCCTACTCCTATGGCGTCACCCTTGGAAATCGCGGGAAACTGTCACTCTCTGTCCAGCTGCGGAAGAGGAGGGTTAGGTTAGCGTACTTTATTTATTTTTGAAGGGAAATTCAAGTAAAGATGGCTCCTAATTACATATTTATGTGCATAGTGCTATCCAACAAGTGGCTAAAATCACAATACTGCTTAAAATTGACAATGTCACTCAACTGGTGTTATCCTGCTGCAAGAAGTTTCACAATACCACTAGAAACTAGTAATGTGCGGACTCAAAATAAATAGTAGTTCTACATAGGGCGCTTCCTTGACTTACAAGTAAAAATAAATCTCTATGCTCCGCTTGTGAATTGGTGGGAAAAAGACGCAATTTATAGCGATGACTGAAACAACCCCCAAAACTAGTATATGCTTAGAAATTACAGAGTGTTAAAAAAACAAGAACTGCAGTAATGTTAAAAAATCGGACTACACGTACCGTCTACTGATAGTAACACGGTATCCTGCTGGCGTATTGTCCTCCACACTCCGCGCTCCCCGCCCCCATTTTCTGTGTTCTGCCCCACTATTCCCGATTGCATCGCACCTAAGTGTGGTCTCCTCAAAGTCTGAAGACGGACTGCCCTAGTCCACAATACAGCCACCAGAGAGTGCTGAAAGCTATCCTACGGTCACCCCCCCCCCCCCCCCCCCTTCCACACACACACATTCGCAAACTCAGCGACGCGGGATTCGCCGACGGGCTGGTGCATCTAATACACTCATACCTCACAGACAGAAGTTTCAACACTGACGTGCAGGGAAAACAATCAACACGACACGGTATACACGCGGGAATACCCCATGGAAGCATCCTAAGGCCCCTACTGTTTAACCTCTACATAAACGATCTCCCAACCGCCCACAACACAACGATGGCAATCTACGCGGATGACACAGCCATCCTCGCGCAAGATTGGAAACCATCAAACATTACGTCACGCTTACAGACTGCACTCAGAGTGGCTGAGCCTCGGTTGGAGAAATGGCGTGTTAGAGTAAACGTCGACAAGTGCGAAGCCGTTCTGTTCACTAGAAGACCGAAGCAACCGCGCAAACGCCGATACTGCAGACCAAAAACTCTACATGCATGCCCAATACGTTTCCGTGAGAAAGTCAAATACCTCGGTGTCTGGCTGGACCGGAAATTACTCTGGGGGGACCACATACAACACATGACCAACCGAGCTAGCGCGAGGCTCAAACAGCTCTACCCTATGCTCAACAAGCGTAGCACACTGAACAGAAGGGTTTCGAGGTCCATGTACATGACACTTATTCGACCCCTGATCACGTACGCAGCTCCTGTCTGGGGATATGCTGCGCCTACACGCCTGCGCCGTCTGCAGCTCATACAAAACAAAGTGCTCAAAATCATAAGCAATGCTCCACGATACACACGCATCGCGGACCTTCACCGGGAATACCGACTTGAGACTCTCACGGAGGTAATCCACAAACTCACCACAAGACTGTACAGAAACTCCAGACATTCGCAGAACCCGTTTATTCTGAATCTGGGGAACTACGACCACAACCATAGATGGAAACATAAAAGACCAAAAGACATACTTGTAAGGACCTAACATCTATGGCCAAGTACACGCAAACACAACGGTACAGGTGAGCCCCTGTTAATCAGACTCCATTACTGGATACCCATCTGGAATACACTGCCGAATAACTGGCACCACGCCGGGAAGCCGTACCGTACACTGTATGCAGACAAGCTCCACACATCCCCCACACAGTGAGATGATCTGTGGCCGATCTCCCACTACTATATAACGATCTTGATTTTTCCAGGAATGTAGCGGCTGCAACAACTGGGATGCATAGCCATCGCTTGCCACGGTAATGATGCATGATACCCATACTAACAAATCCAACCTTGCATGAACTATCGCAGCTAGTAAGCCACTACCGCTCTTACTACCCATCCCACTGTCGCAGAGGCTTTTTTCCCATGGCACGAGCCTTGGCACTTTTTTCCCTCTGCTCTTCAAATCGCTACCCTCACTCGCTTTCGTCCACTATCGATCACCTGATGGACCGTGTTAATGCGAAGTCTTACCCAGACGCGCGGATAACATCGCAGCCCAGCATTCTGTGATCCACTTACTAGATAACTAACGTGTTGACATGTTGACAGTAGAACTTTTGATTTGATCACCACGTTGGTGCGGGCGTGGAGGGGCCCCATCTCTATACTCACACACACACACACACACTTCACACACATTCTGGAAGGTAGGAGACGAGGTACTGGCCGAAGTCAGGCTGTGAGGACTGTCGTGAATCGTGCTTTTACTTGGGTAGCTCAGTTAGTAGAGCACTTGCCGGCGAAAGGCAAAGGTCCCGGTCCGGCACACAGTCTTAATCTGCCTGGAACATTGCTCTTACATAAACATTGTAGTTCACCGTGGAAAAAATGTGCCACAATGCTACGAGGAGCTTGTGGACGCATTAGGAAATAGTGCTGTACGTTATCGAACGATTGCTCTGTGGTCGGTGCATTCAGGGGTGGCAGAGGTGCTACGGCCGACGTGCTCCGGTCCGGACAGCCTGTTGTGTGCACACGGACTGCTCGAACCCAGATCGCCCAATGCTTGGAGAACGACGGAAGATGTCACTGCAGGAATTACAGCGTCTTACTGGTATTCACAAGGCAGCAGTTCAAATGGTTCAAATGGCTCTGAGCACTATGGGACTTAACATCTGAGGTCATCAGTCCCCTGGACTTAGAACTACTTAAAGCTAACTAACCTAAGGACATCACACACATCCATGCCCGAGGCAGGATTCGAACCTGCGACCGTAGCGGTCGCGCGGTTCCAGACTGAAGCGCCTAGAACCGCTTGACCACAGCGGCCGGCCCAAGGCAGCAGTCTACAGCTTTTACGCGACGAGCTACACATGCGTCTAGTTGCTGCAAAGCGGGTGTCTCGTGCACGAAGTGAAGTGGAAATGTGGACACGTAACATAACTTGTGTGCGTCTAGCGCGTTACGAGGAGGAGGGAGACAATATGACTGCGAGAATCGTCGCCATAGATGAATTCTGGGACGGGATCTATGGGCTAGAACTGAAACGTAAGTCCGCGGAATGGTGCCATCCAGGTTCACCACGCAGACAGAAATTTCGTCGTAGTCCCTCTCCTGTCTCATTAATTGTCATCATAGCCTATGACATCAGAGGAGTGATTTTGTGCCATTTCGTCTCAGATAGACAAACTTTTAATAGACTGTAGTATTGTCGCACTTTCCTGCAACGACACCTACGATGGGCTATTCGGGACAAACGTCCAGAACGTCTACACGATGCATTAATTCTTCAGAACAACGCGAGAGCCCATACGGCTGTCTGTGTGCGGAATCTGCTAGCGCGATGTGAATGAGAACTACTGGAGCATCCACCATATCCGCCACACTTATCACCTTGAGCTTATGACCTCACGCCACAATTGAAAGAACCATTACGTGGAACACGCTTTCGAACGCGTGAAGACATTGCTACGGCAGTCACGCGTGAGATCCGAAGATTCGTTAAAGGTGAGGCCACAGATATTCGGCGTATTCCACAGCGTTGGCAGTGTGCCATGGATTCATTGGGAGACTATTTCGAGGGAATCTAACATGTCACAGGCCCATGTTCCTGCGCTGTACTATTGTGTGCTGTTGCAGTTGACAGTGAAACACGTTTGAAACGACAAAATTTGTTTCGTCTGCCTTTTCGTGCTATATCTTTATTGCGGTGTGTGTGTGTGTGTGTGTGTGTGTGTGTGTGTGTCTGTGTGTGTATGTCTGTCCATCCATCTCCCTACTTGTATGTTTACGTATAAACTAACCTCCCATTTGCATAGTCCAGAAATGTTTAATTCTTTATCATTTTCGAGACAAAAAATTGTTGCCATGATTTTTGCATGATTGTAGAGAGCTCTCCCAACATTTCTCTGTATTCGTCTTACGAGACCACTCCAGTGCCATAACTGATAATGTACCATCCAGGGAGGATCATGGGGGTCATAATGCCACAAAAAGCATTTGGTTAAAAGCGTTTATATTTATGCGTACATAGATTTCTACATTACTCCGGTAACTTTTGGAGAATACAGTAGCATTAAAAATGCCTCAGGACGGCAAGTAATTCTATAAATTACAAGGTATGGCATGGTTTTAAAAACACACACACCATGTGAAGCAAAGCAAGCTCTGTAGCATGCGTGAGATACACAGGCGAGCGAGTGTGCCGGCACCTACCCCAGTTCACTGCTAGTGGCGCCACGTCACCTTAACGCGTCTGCGCGTAGCGAGCAAGTATTGCACCACAATGAACCAAAATTTATGTCTAAAAACTTTGTTAATATATAGTTTAGTGTAATAATGTTTCAAATATCGAGTCTTAATGTTCTAGACTTAACAGATTCCGAAAAAATGTCGTTTTAAGAGAAAAATAAGTGACGCTAAAAAAAAAATAAAGCTAGGAAGCCAGAATTTGGTCAGAAGGTGTGTTTAGAACTCATAAATAAGTGGTGCAGGTTTCCAAAACCATAGAACAAAAATTAACACCAGAATCTACGTTTTTAGGAAAACTCAAAGGCGCTAAATAAAGGACTTTGAAACATGAAAATTTCTTTTATGCTTCAGTTGACCCCAAAACTAATAACTGAAAGACCACGTTATGTTACCTCTTGTAGTTTTTGATTAATTAAGTAAAAAATCAATTTTGTAACTAAAATATACGCAACTGTTACAGATTAAGTAACTGTAATTTTAATGATAGAGAATTTTGGTTAAAGTGGATAATAAAACATACAAAATGATAAAGCTCTATCAAAATTGAGAGTTGTAGTATTAATAACTGCTGACATAAGTTCTAGTAAAGATATGGTTCAGAGGTAACGATCTACCGTTAGTTCCACTATAAAAATTCTAGAAGGCAAAGTTTTCATTATAGCGAGCTGAAAATTTTTCGATGATTTCAAACAACTTAACTGAATACAAATAAAAATTAAGAGGTTTCTGAAGTAATTTGTAATTATATTATTAAAGTTTATATGCCCGAGAAAGCTGTAGTTCGGAGGCTGCTGCAGTATGCAGATAGCCATAGACAACAGATGTTCCCACAGCCGTCCGCTCCGGCACCTATGTAAATGCAGCCCGAGAGGCAGTAGTAAGGTTCACTTCGCATTCAGCTACGGTAAGATCCACGTGTGTTAAACGTCGGATCGCAGGGCGAAAGACAATCTGGTGGGAACGCACCGTAGAGGTCGCCTCTGAACTGCTAAATGTGCTGTCAGAATACAAAGACTTGCTTTCAACACAAAATAGTGAATTTCCAAGTGCTGTATGTGAGAAACTTTACGCAATACAATTTTGATTGGAACTTTGTACTTATATTTAAAATCATAGTTCTGATGCCGCGCCGGCCGGAGTGGCCAAACGGTTCTAGGCGCTACAGTCTGGAACCGCGCGACCGCTACGGTCGCAGGTTCGAATCCTGCCTTGGGCATGGATGTGTGTGATGTCCTTAGGTTAGTTGAGTTTAAGTAGTTCTAAGTTCTAGGGGACTGATGACCTCAGCAGCTAAGTCCCATGGTGCTCAGAGCCATTTGAACCATTTGAACCATTTGAACCTGATCCCGCAAAGAAATAGGAGGATAGAAACTTTTCTTTCTGTGGGCTGTACGAGAATGTGGCCGTGCAGACTGGAAACTAAGGTCAGTATGTTCACCTTTGCTTTCTTGGTTCAAATGGCTCTGAGCACTATGGGACTTAACTTCTGAGGTCATCGGTCCCCTAGAACTTAGAACTACTTAAAGCTAACTAACCTAAGGACATCACATATATCCATGCCCGGGGCAGGATTCGAACCTGCGACCGTAGCGGTCGCGCGGTTGCAGACTGTAGCGCCCAGAACCGCTCGGCCACCTCGGCCGGCCCTTCGCTTTCTGGCTCACCACGAAATTAGTTGCCAGGCTCGCGTGAGAAAAACGGCGAACAAACAAAAGATTAACTTTTACCTGCCGACCCACACATGGCATTCAAAAAAATTTTAATTTATAGAATTACTTACCGTCCTGAGACATTTTTAATTTTACTGTATTCTCCAAAAGTTTCCTGAGAAATACTGAAATCTATGTACGTAAAAATATAAACGCTTCTAACCAGATGCTTTTGTGGCATCTTGACTCCCATGATCTTCCCTGGATGAGCGTGTGATATACATGGTACATTAACAGTTATGGCACTGTAGTGGTCTCACAAGACGAATACAGAGAAACGGTGGGAGAGCTCCCTACAACAGTAGAGGCCCTGCTTGTGTGGGCTACGTGGCTAGCCTCGCTGGCAGGTCGCGTTTGCCGGGTGTCCGGACAGAGCCAAATTGAGCCGCGCGCAGCCCGCAGTGACAACGGGGGCGGGCGCCGTGTTTGGGGTGCGCTGCATTAATAAGTGAGGCTGGGAGGCGCCGGCTGTGCCGCCCTGTTGCGGCCGCCGCGGCGAATAATTCAGAGCCGGCAGGGTGCGCAGGTGGCGGCCGCTCCCAGCGCACAGTGGCGGCTGCCCAGCATGCCACCGCTCACACGAGCATCTGCATCTGCATCTACCTCTACGTAAGTACACCACATGCCACCGTATTGTGTATGGCGGAGGGTTACCATGAGACACAAATAGTCATTCCTTCCCTACTGCGAAAAAGGAGCATGGAAAAACGACTGTACACATGCCTCCGTAGGGGGCGTAATTTCTCTTATCTCATCTTCGCTGTTCTCACCTGAAATATACGTTGGCGGCAGTAGAATCGTTCTGCAGTCATCTGCCAATGCCTGTCCTCTAAACTTTCTCGACAGTGTATCACCTAAAGGATGTCGTCATTCCTCCAGATACTCCCATTGGACTTCACGATGCATTTCCGTAACATTCCCGTGTTGATCGAACCTACCGGTACCAAATCCAGCAGCACACTTCTGAATTGCTGCAGTGTCTCCTTTTAATCCGACCTGGTGGGGATTCCTAAAACTAAAGCCGTCGGCACACGGACCGTGCTGTCGAACGTTAACGTTGAGCGTGCCAAGTTCAATGTGCTGCTGAACGCTCAGGAGCGATGCGACTTGTGCATGCGATACGTGGGCCCCAATGTGGTACGCGCAGTCGCAACGCATTCCAGCGGCAGTTGAGGGATGTTTCTAGTTCTTAAAGCACACTGTTTACTCAACGGGCGCGCGTAATATTCCCACGTTTGCTCTATTAAAACGCACATTTCCCCCATCGTCCGCGAAAAGGAAAGTAGCATGTCCAATCAATAAGGACACGAGTTTATAACAGTTCAATTACAAACAGTGCGATGCAAATTTGGAATACTTCTCCGCATAAGATAAACATTATTTTATCATTCCCACATTTCAGTAAAACCCCAAGGTCAGTCTTACTTGATCACTGTTCCTACCCAGTAACAGAATCTTTGCAACATGTGAATTACGAAGCGTAAAAGAAAAAGGAGCAAAGTATCTTTATACAAGTAGCTGTCCTGTAGATTAAGCCAGTCGAACAAAGTCACCCCTCAAAAAAAGATGTACTTATATTTACGTAACATCAAATATTATAGTGTATACTTATATTAAACTAATAATAAAGTACCAGAACCCAATAAAAACGCGAATGTCAGGAAAAAATTTTTCGGACTGACAAGTCGCGAATCACTGCCCCATCAACAACTATACAGCGGAAAGTAACGCTAGTCATTACGCTACAACAACAACAACGTAACGCCTTCGTCTAATCATAATATGTAACAACCTGCTGAAAACCTTAATCGTAGATATGTTACTTATTGAAATTTAATTATAACAAATTGTACCAAGAACAATGCGTTTTGGGTGGATCTTCACTGTGTCGCTGACTTCAAATAGCCTCCTCTCATAATACGCAAGTTACAATAATTCTTTTGCCATGAATATGATGTTTCTCATTATTTTAGTGCAACGAATCACACAGTTAACAAAGGGTTTTCCAGTGATTCTCAATTTGCTGGTTCTCAGAAACGGCATATATATAGGCTTGAAATGAATGCCAAATGGCGCCTCACAATTCTGTACTGAAGGGAGACGGCGTGCGTGTGACGTAGGTGGCGTTGTGCCATCTCATTGGTCAACGCTCAGATGCACGCTCAGAATATCTGACAAGCCAGATATTGCTCTGCACGTTCGGAAAAACTCCCGAACGTGCTATTCCACGATATGACGTCAGAAACTCGGCACGCTCAACGTTCGGATGCACGGTCCGTGTGCCGACGGCTTAAGGCAGCACTCACGAATGGGTTACACTAGTCCTCTCTACATGGTCTCCTATATAGAAGAGCTATAATTTCCTAACATTCTCCCAATAAACTGAAATCGAGCATTCGCTTTTCCTACTACCAACCTTATGTGCTCATTCCATTTGATATCGCTTTGTAACGTTACGCCTGCTATTTAATCTATGTGACTGTATCGAGCAGCACACTACTGATGCTTTTATTCGAATATTACGCGATATTTTTCTACTCATCTCCATTAACACTCATTTTTTACGTTTAGAGCAAGCTGTCATTTGTCGCACAAACTAGAAATATTCTCTAAGTCATCTTGTATATTCCTACTCACTCCTCGACGACACCTTCCCATGCACCACCACATCATCAGCTAACAGCCACAAATTGGTGCTCACCCTATCCATTATGTGGTATCGTCTGAAGATATCGGTGCCACACCAAAGACGGTAACGCGCGCAGGTACGGCAGACATTAGGAATGACTCGCTGCAATCCCCAACGACGAATGGGAGAGGCTAAGGAAGACACACCCTCTCTCTCAGCTCAGGACAGCAGTACCCTGGCATGGAGGTCAGTATAGAGCTGGGCTTCGAAGTGCTCTGCCCCAGTTGTGACATCATTTGAAGTAGTCAGAATCATCGATCAGAACTAAAGGCTTATTTAGTCTCAGTTTTGAACCTTGTATTTCAAGAGAGCAGTTTTTTAAGTACTTCCTCAAATGATGCATGTAGATTACCATGCATTTCTGTGGCCAAGGATTGTGTCAAGTTAAGTAAATATTTTTATTCACTCATATAATAAACTGAACTAATATTTCACTGACGATTTCTTGTTCCTGATGAATATTTGCCGACGAAGATAACGTATTGGTCTCCGATCCTTAGGTCTTCCAGCCATTTACGTATCTGAGAAACTACTCCGTATGCTCGTATCTTCGTTAACAGTCTGCAAGGTGGCACGAAGTCAAACACTTTCCGAGTTTCCATTAATCAAGATGTCTTCAAGCCATTGACATATCTGAGAAAGTATTCCGTGTTCTCGTACCATAGTTAACAATTTGCAGTGGGGCACCGTATCGAAGGCATTTCGGAAATCTAGGAAGATGGACTCTGCCTGTTGCCCTTCATCCACTGTTTGCAGGATACTGTACAAGAAAACGCTACTTGAGTTCCTCTTGTGTGAATGATTTTTTAAACGCGAAACTTAAAATTCAGCTTTCCTTTTGCTAAATTGTGTTGCCGCGCCAATGATCAACGAATATCTTGATAGAAATCTTTCACCCGCTTAGTGATTTTGCCGGCCTGAGTGGCCGAGCGGCTCTAGGCGCTACGTCTGGAACCGCGCGACCGCTACGGTCGCAGGTTCGAATCCTGCCTCGGGCGTGGATGTGTGTGAAGTCCTTACGTTAGTCAGGTTTAAGTAGTTCTAATTTCTAGGGGACTGATGACCTCAGAAGTTAAGTCCCATAGTGCTCAGAATCATTTGAACCTTATTGATTTTACGTAGGACCAGAGTTTTCTCACATCTCGGCAAAATCCTTCACTAAGATATGACGGTACAAGTTATTGTTTTGCTTCGTCCGTTGATCTTTCTGCAGACGCACGAATCACGATTTACGATTCGTTATCAGCCCATCGTAGTGGAACTAAAAGATGTCCACCGATTTTGTAAGTACGGTGGTAACAACAGCTTTTGTGCTCTTTTGAGATTAAATTCTCTCCTGGCCTTTTTGAATCATTTATTAACTTTAGTAAGCATCGTCGCTGTGATGAGATCGTATCGCCAGTGCCTGTTCCAGTACTGGCTCTGTCGATAAAGTCAGATCCGTTTGTAACTACATGGTCTAATATATTTCCATTTCGTGTGGATTGGCGAACTAACAAACCTGCGCTACACACACATAGGCCTAGTTTCAGTAGTTCTGTACCGCTTGCTTTCAGCAGTAGCTGCAACGATGCGGTTTGTCTCCAGAATTTTTGATAAGTACGGGTGGCACATGAAATGTCACCATTTGTTTTGTACGTAATTTATGAGCGATACTATATATGACGTTGATCATATCAACAGCAGTAGCAATAGATCTTGAAAAACACAAATGAGTTACCAAAGCACTAGTAATTCACGTTACCGTTGTTAGGAGGCTAGCATTTACAACGTGGGGCGACAATGGAAACTAACAACGCAGCAACGATCAGCATTTATGTTACTTTTTCACGAGACGAAAAGTAATGTTGGGACTAAGGCGGTTTCGATACGGTGGGCAACTGACAAGATAACCATTCACAGGCTGTATGATCATTTGGTATAGGAAGGATCAATACTGCGAGCGTAGCGATCTAGGGCGAAGCCTGTTTGTTAGCCGGAGAATATTGAAACACTATGTTCTACTACGCAGAGAAGCTTCGGCAACTCGTGTAGAAAGGCAGCAGTGCAACTGGACATACCCAGCCACTTCGTTCAGCGAATTCTTAAAAGTGACCTCCAGATGTACCCATCCAATACGATATCTGCTCAGAACTTCACTCCAGAACGCAAGAGATAGATAGTATTGTCTGTCCGGAGGCGGAGGGTAGGGAACAAAGTGTCAACAACTTTTGCTTTTGATAAGGGGACCGTTTTCTGTGATTAACAAAATAAATATACGCTTTTGGGCTACTGAAAATCCGCAAGTGGTTCATGAACGACAACACCATCTTCCGAAGATTAAGATGTGGATCACAGATTTCAGTCACGGACTTATCGGACCTTTCTTCTTTGAAGAAACTGAACAGTGCGCGTTGTTTGAGCATGCTCCGCCATAATTTCGTTCGACAGCTTCTTGCTACTGCGTTCCCTTTCATCAAAATGGCTCTGAGCACTATGGGACTTAACTGCTGTGGTCATCAGTCCCCTAGAACTTAGAACTACTTAAACCTAACTAACCTAAGGACATCACACACATCCGTGCCCGAGACAAGATTCGAACGTGCGACCGTAGCGGTCGTGCGGTTCCAGACTGTAGCGCCTAGAGCCGCTCGGCTACTCAGGCCGGCCACTAGATGTCATGAGAAGTGAACCTGCCAGCATAAAAGGCCACATACTGCAAACACTGTGTTGGATCTCTTACACGAGCATTTCGATATGCGGGTCATTTCACTCGGATTTACAGGTCGTATCAATTACGGACAATTTTGGCCCTCCAATAGTCCAAACCTCAACCTATGTCACTTCTTTCTTTGGGGGTGCATAAATGAAACAATTTTCCCGAAACGCCCAGATGATTTAATGGAGCTCAGACGCCTTATTCTTCAAGTTTGATGTGAAAGAGCGGAAGACACGTGCCGTAGGGTTATCGCTAAAGTCCGTGTGAAGGAAAATAGGAATCAAAATGGTGAACATTAAGCGTGTGCTGAGTTAGAACAAGCCAACGGCCTTGCCGCAGTGGTAACATCGGTTCCCGTCAGATCACCAAAATTAAGCGCTGTCGGGCTGGGCTAGCACTTTGATGGGTGACCATCCGGTCTGCCGAGCGCTGTTGGCAATCGGGGTACACTTAGCCCTTGTGAGGCAAATTGAGGAGCTACTTGATTGAGAAGTGGCGGCTCCGGTATCGGAAACTGACATACGGCCGGGAGAGCGGTGTGCTGGCCACATGCCCCTCCATATCCGCATCTGGTGACGCCTGTGAGCTGTGGATGATACATCGGCCAGTCGGGTCCTTTGAGCCTTCACGGCCTGCTGGGAGGAGAGAGAGTTAGAACAACTCTCCAGAGTGTTTTCCATGGTACTATATGTTCCTTAGAGTTTGTCTCGTTAGCAAAATGTTCATTCAAATTCAAAATGGTGACACATTTCGTGCGTCAAACTGCATGTTGATGATATGTTGAGACAATGGCTGAAAGTAAATAGAGTTGCTCATCCAAACTAACGAATGAAATTATCTAATGAAAACTTTTCTCGTGATCAACATCTTATAGCTAACATTATGCACATGCTTCAAAAAGCCGTGTAAATTAAATTTTGATTCACATTAATGATAAATGAAAACCACCACAGCTGTATTATATATTTATTGTACCACGACCGGCTTTATTCTTAGAACATCATCAGCTTGCCTGCAGGTAAACAAAACCAAGAAATTACGCTAAAGCTGTAGTATTTTAAAGAATAAAACAAGCAACTCACGCTACCAACAGTCTCACATAAGATCCTCGCCGAGTTGTGCCAGTATCATGATGTAAATGATTTGGTTGTCGTATGTAACAATGATGACAAAATCTGTAAACAATGATCATGAACATTCTGCCAACCGCCTGGTGAAAGTACTACCCGACCACAATATTATTACACTTGCCCCCCGTGTCCGTTATCAGAAACCCGTGGTGACGTTACAGTAAACAAGTACAGTGGTGACAAGGAAAATGCATCGCACTGTGAATGATTTAAAGACAGTTATGCATATACACTCCTGGAAATTGAAATAAGAACACCGTGAATTTATTGTCCCAGGAAGGGGAAACTTTATTGACACATTCCTGGGGTCAGATACATCACATGATCACACTGACAGAACCACAGGCACATAGACACAGGCAACAGAGCATGCACAATGTCGGCACTAGTACAGTGTATATCCACCTTTCGCAGCAATGCAGGCTGCTATTCTCCCATGGAGACGATCGTAGAGATGCTGGATGTAGTCCTGTGGAACGGCTTGCCATGCCATTTCCACCTGGCGCCTCAGTTGGACCAGCGTTCGTGCTGGAAGTGCAGACCGCGTGAGACGACGCTTCATCCAGTCCCAAACATGCTCAATGGGGGACAGATCCGGAGATCTTGCTGGCCAGGGTAGTTGACTTACACCTTCTAGAGCACGTTGGGTGGCACGGGATACATGCGGACGTGCATTGTCCTGTTGGAACAGCAAGTTCCCTTGCCGCTCTAGGAATGGTAGAACGATGGGTTCGATGACGGTTTGGATGTACCGTGCACTATTCAGTGTCCCCTCGACGATCACCAGTGGTGTACGGCCAGTGTAGGAGATCGCTCCCCACACCATGATGCCGGGTGTTGGCCCTGTGTGCCTCGGTCGTATGCAGTCCTGATTGTGGCGCTCACCTGCACGGCGCCAAACATGCATACGACCATCATTGGCACCAAGGCAGAAGCGACTCTCATCGCTGAAGACGACACGTCTCCATTCGTCCCTCCATTCACGCCTGTCGCGACACCACTGGAGGCGGGCTGCACGATGTTGGGGCGTGAGCGGAAGACGGCCTAACGGTGTGCGGGACCGTAGCCCAGCTTCATGGAGACGGTTGCGAATGGTCTCGCCGATACCCCAGGAGCAACAGTGTCCCTAATTTGCTGGGAAGTGGCGGTGCGGTCCCCTACGGCACTGCGTAGGATCCTACGGTCGTGGCGTGCATCCGTGCGTCGCTGCGGTCCGGTCCCAGGTCGACGGGCACGTGCACCTTCCGCCGACCACTGGCGACAACATCGATGTACTGTGGAGACCTCACGCCCCACGTGTTGAGCAATTCGGCGGTACGTCCACCCGGCCTCCCGCATGCCCACTATACGCCCTCGCTCAAAGTCCGTCAACTGCATGCTACCAGCGTTAAAGACTGCGATGGAGCTCCGTATGCCACGGCAAACTGGCTGACACTGACGGCGGCGGTGCACAAATGCTGTGCAGCTAGCGCCATTCGACGGCCAACACCGCGGTTCCTGGTGTGTCCGCTGTGCAGTGCGTGTGATCATTGCTTGTACAGCCCTCTCGCAGTGTCCGGAGCAAGTATGGTGGGTCTGACACACCGGTGTCAATGTGTTCTTTTTTCCATTTCCAGGAGTGTATTACGAAGCGCTTCAGCGTGGCCGGCCAGAGTGGCCGAGCGGTTCTAGGCGCTACGTCTGGAACCGCACGCCGCCACGGTCGCAGGTTCGAATCCTGCCTCGGGCATGGATGTGTGTGATGTCCTTAGGTTAGTTAGGTTTAAGTAGTTCTAAGTTCTAGGGGACTGATGACCTCAGAAGTTAAGTCCCTTAGTGCTCAGAGCCATTTGAACCATTTGAGCTTCACTGTGTCCTGGTGAAATACGAGGGTTGGAACTTAAATAGTGGCAAGTATTTATTCACAACCGATACCAAAGAGTTACATGTTTTCACCTGTTACTGCCCTTCAAGGTAGTCTCCAGCGTTGTGTAGGACCCGTTGCCAGCGATGTGAAAGGCGTAGTATATTGTTAGCAGAGCCTGTTCTTTTGATCGTGCGAATGGAGCGGTCGAAAGTTACGGTGACTCTCGTGTACGACTGTGATGGTGTTATCTTAAGGCATTACCTTCCTCCAAGGCAAACCGTCAATGCACTGTGTTACTGTTGTTTTTGGAGCATCACCTGCGACCAGCTTTGCGAAAGAACCGGCGATACTTTCTGCGCAACCCACCCATCATTTTGCACGACAATGCGCGGGCGCATACAGCGCTAGTTGTGGCTGCTCTGTTCGGTCGATGGGACTGGGAAATACTGTACAATCAACCATACTCCCCGGACTTAAGTCCTTGTGACTTTGATTTGATTCCGAAGATGAAGGAAGCACTTCGTGGCTTTAGCTTCAGAACTGTTCCAGAGATTCGACAGGCAGTAGGCCGCTCCATCCGCACCATCAACAAAACAGGCTCTGCTAACAGTATACTACGCCTTCCTCATTTAAGTGTCCGCAGCTCGTGGTCGTGCGGTAGCGTTCTCGCTTCCCGCGCCCGGGTTCCCGGGTTCGATTCCCGGCGGGGTCAGGGATTTTCTCTGCCTCATGATGACTGGGTGTTGTGTGCTGTCCTTAGGTTAGTTATGTTTAAGTAGTTCTAAGTTCTAGGGGACTGATGACCATAGATGTTAAGTCCCATAGTGCTCAGGGCCATTTGAAGCCTCATTTAAGTTCCAACTCTCGTATCACGCTAGAAACTCATTATAAGTCAACTGAAGCGCCCTCACTCCCAGGTGCAATAATATCGTGGTCGACTAATATGTCGAGCATACACTTCTGCTGGGTAAGATAAACTGTCCAGAGTGCACAAATAGATAAACACGAAAACAATGTACTTGGCGTCACTACAGTGCGATAAATCAATTGAGAGATTATAATCGTTACAAGTAAGGACAAAACCTTAGGTGCAGATATGATGCTAAAGGGTTAATAATCACTAAAAATTTCATTCAAACAATTAGAATATTAGATACGAACAATGAGAAAAAAAGAATTGTGCACCATAACGAGGTAACAGATGACAGCGATCACACAAAGTTGCATCGTCATTCCACAGGTATCACAGTAAATGAATACCTACACAACATGTAGTGAAGTAATTATGTAAAATTAAACAGGAACTGTATCTGTTATCTTATAGCATAATCATATCTCATGAGTAAGGTGGTTGCAAAAGAAGTGTTATGATTAATCACAAAAAAGAGCTAAAAATCCACACTATTGGCTTTCTTCGTATGTTGATAATAAAATTAAAAATTAGCTGTGTTAAAATTGCTACAATTATTACACCAGGAGAGAAATAAATGCCACTTGTTATAGAAAGCTGTGTCGTCATTAGGTACATAAAACACTAAGAGACTGATCACATAAAAGTTCGTGAAGTTTGTGAAGTAATTATATACAATATAATGTCAACAGTAATTGTGATCATAAAGATGGCCATGATTAAAGAAAAGCAGTTAAATATAACTGCCAAGAGCTATAACTTAACATTCTCGAACGAAAGTCATGGCTTTTGTAGCTCAAGCCACAGTCTCAAGCGAAATTGTAATAAACGACCAGAAAATAGAGAGAGTGAAAGAGTTTAGCTTCTTGGGAAATACTATCTCCTTCAAAAACGAAAAAAAAGTGCGGAAACAACTGCAAGACTGAATTATATTAGTAGGATCAAATACATAACAACCAGTTGAAAGGTCAGGAAAGACATCGCAGTGAAGTTCTGCAAAATAATGGGAATACTACCAATACTTCATGATAGTGACAACTGAGCAGTAAGAGCTGGAAGTGAACGAAAAATACAAACTGCGGAAATGGTGTTTTCAAGAAGAGCAGCTGACTATAGACTATCTGACATAATAATGAGTAAGGCAGTCGGACAAGAGCTAGGACTTGGAAGCATAAATAAACAAATCTAGGTTCAAAAATGCTTCAAATGGCTCTGAGCACTATGGGACTTAACATCTGTGGTCATCAGTCCCCTAGAACTTAGAACTACTTAAACCTAACTAACCTAAGGACATCACACACATCCATGCCCGAGGCAGGATTCGAACCTGCGACCGTAGCAGTCGCGCGGTTCCGGACTGAGCGCCTTAACAGCGAGACCACCGCGGCCGGCAAACAAATCTAGGAATGTAGAAATAAATGGAGAGATGTCACAGGAATTAATCAAAACATAATGCCTAAAATAATAATGAATAATCGGCTAATAGGAAAAAGATCAATAGGTAGATCAAGAAAGAGATAAGGTGATTAAAACGTAGGCCCCTAACCACAGACAATGGATACACTGAAAAAAGGACGTAGCAGGAAAATACGTAGCACGCGAAGAAAGGAGAAGAAGAAGAAGACATACACGCTCGGGTCGCATTGACACGGCCACCAGTTAATTACAATTTTCATCTTTTTTTTTCATTTATTGTCATTATTGCATCTAGCTCGTCACATGCTACCTAAAAGGGGTAGTGACATTCCCACAATTCTACAATGCAAAATTTTACGGTGTTGTATTTCATCTGTTTTATTTTGACAGTTATCACGGCAGAGCACTAGAGAAACCATCTGCACTGTCCTGACACGGCTGCAGCATTTTCGCTGCTGCCGGAAACGAACTACCGCACGATACGTAACTCATAGCAGTGGGTTGCGCCAGTTTGTTTTGTATCCTCTAGCGGCTTGCTACGGTACTGTATCGGTGTGTACAAGGACTGCAGACATGTATTAGGAAACAAACAAAAATTAATCAGGTAATTTTATGTTTTATGGATGATAACTAAACCTTTATGATAGCTCCAGCCTAGTAGGAAAACAAGTAGGATTTCTGTGACGCAGAGAATAATGTGATCTAGAAGTGTATAAGCGAAGTGGCACTTCGAGAGTCATTTCTCTGAAATTCTCTCCTCACTCACTGCCTTGTACCACTACTAGTGTAAATTTGGTTAGCTGTTCTTCCAGCGCTTGGTAACTAGACTTTTGGGGAGCGATCGAAAATTGTGTGCGTTTCCACCACAATGCTGTGTTTTTCCAAAACAGTTCTACTATTCCACTCTGGATTTTGCTTCTGCCTCACACTAAAAAGAGTCGGTCGTGTGCATTTGCTGCGCAGTACTGATAGTAAATTTACGAAATGAGAGATACGCAGTAACAGAATTACACTGAAACAGCCACAAAATAATGAGAACGGCCGTCCGCAATATTTGCAGCAACTTGAGCCATCTCACAAACATTTACATAAGCTAGTGACAGTAGCTATCTTCAGTACCAACCAAGGGTGCAGAAAATGAAAGACACGTAGTTAGGCGCTGTTTGCTGATATGCAGATATGCTGTATAGGCTAGTGACAATAATTTCTAACAAATGTCTGTAAGTACCATGCTTCACAATGAAATCATCGCATGCTCTCCATCTTTGCCAGTAATCCAGAAGCGATCTTAGCTACGTTCATTTCCCCAATCATCTCATACTTCTGAAATACGCTCGACACTTCAACTACATTATCATCTCATAATCGTGAGGAAATCCAGAAGATTTTGACTAAATTTCCAATTGTTTTAATGAATCGCAATTATCTATTAATGTGGATAAATGCAAGATAATATCCATAAGGAAGAGAAAGAAGCCGTTTGTTACCGTACTATGAGCTTAGTGGTACATTTCTGCAGATCATTAAATCATCTAAATATTAAGTGATAACACTAGAAAACGAAGAGAGACTAACACCTGAAAGTAATAGTGGGAAAGGCCAATGGAAGATTTACATTTCTTGGAAGGTTTCTGGAAGGCGCAGTGCATCTGTAAAGCAAACTGTATATAAAAATGTTACATAATTCTCATGAACCCATCACTATCATCATTCAAAGATAGATGGCAAACACTGATGTATGATCATTGCTTCTGAATAAAAGTTCCCTTGTTGTCAGTAGTATAGCGCAATACTCGTTGGGCTGCGGGAAGAGAACAAAGTACTTTTTGGACCACATTTGAACTTTGACCGACAGGCTGCCTACATGCAGAGGTAACATATGACATCTGTATTCACATAAATACTCAGTAAACCACCGCACGGCGCATGGCGGAGGCTGCCTTGTACCACTACTAGTCATTACCTCGTTTGCTGCAATCGCAAATAGATCCAGGGAAAACGACTGTCTATATGCCTCCGTATGAGCCCTAATTTTTCATATCTTATCTTCGTAGTCCTCACGCGAAATTTACGTTGACAGCAGTAGAATCGCTCTGCAGTCGACTTCAAATGTCGGTTCTCTAAATTTGCGCAGTAGTGACTTGTGGAAAGAGCATCATCTTCCCTCAACTGCTTCCCATTTGAAGTCACGAGTTATTTCCGCAATATTTGCGTGCTTATCGAACCAACCAGTAACAAATCTAGCAGCCCGCCTCTGAATTGCTTCGATGTCATCCTTTAATCAGACCTGATGGGGATCACAAACACTTGAACCGCACTCAAGAATAGGTCGCACTAGCGTTCTATACGACTTCTCCTTTATGGATGAGCTACACTTTCCCAAAATTCTCCAAATAAAATGAAGTCGACCATTCACCTTCCCTGCTACCAACCTGACGTACTCAGTCCACTTACATCGCTTGGTACCGTTACGCCTAGGTGAATCGATATGACTGTTGAGAGGTGGCTACACTGAGCCACAGCGCCAGAGATCGCGCCAGAGAGTATTGTTCCGCCGCCTCCACTGGCAGTGATTATTGAGAAGTAGCGGAGTGCAGCTCTTGCCGAGAAGTTGTGGTGGACACTGCTTGTCGTGAAGTCGGAGTGAGATGTGATAGTGGAGAGTGTTGTTCCATGTTTTATGCAGTGGTTTGATGGGAGAGATAGCAGATGTTGTTCCAATGGAGATATTGTAATGATCTGAGTGCTTTTCGTCAATATATATGAAGGTAACAAATTCCCTGTTTTTTCTTTTTAATATTTCTGTATCTCAAATAATGCATCATTACAGGTTCAGTCAACAAAGCATCTGGCTTGTGTTCTTGTATTAGAGTGTAATTCTGCATTCCTTACGCAATTATAGTATTTCTAATTTTCTTTTATCACGTCAGTATAATTGGTATTTAAAAATTCTTGTCTTGTTGAAGAAGAACCGTGCCAGATGTGCGTTGAGTCATACTACCACACACAGAACAGCTACACTTGTGCTTTGTTGGCTTCGTAGATTTTATAGTTGCTGGGGACTTAATGAATTAACTGTGTTAACGAAAATTTTCATTTTATTCTTGTTGTTGTTCCATGCAGTCAGATTGTGTACAAAAACTAGTCAGGGCCAACCGTTTACGAGAGACTGCGTAACCGGACAGACAGTAAAATTATTTGCATTCTATTTATTTAATTAAGCCCCCATGCACTGTGTCCAGCTGCACACTACTAACGCTGTATTTGAAAGTTGCAAGATTGTGTTTTTCCTACTCATCCGCATTAACTTACGTTTTTCTACATTTAGAGCAAGCACCCATTCATCATTCCAACTAGAAATTTTATCTAAGTCACATATTCCTATGGTCACTCAACGACGACACACTTCTACACACCACAGCGTCATCAGCAAATAGCCGTAAATTGCTGCTCACTCTGTCCATTAGGTCATTTATATATACAGAGAATAAAAGCAGCCCCATCTCACTTTTCATGTTTCTGCTGAACAGTTGCCATCGAGGAGCACGTACTGAATACTATTGTTTAAAAAGTCTTCGAGCCACCCACATACCTGGAAACCCAAACCGTATGCTCGTACCTTCGTCAGCATTCTGCAGTGGGGTACCGTGTCAAATGCTTTCCGGAAATCTAAGAATATGGATTATGCGTTTTGCCCTCCATCCATGGTTTTTAGGCTATCATGTAAAAGAAGGGCAAGTTGAGCCATGCTTTTTAAATTCGTGCCGATTTGTGAACAGAAGGTTTTCTTTTTAATTTTATCCATATGTTTCAGCTTAAAACGTGACTGTGTTCAAAACATAGGAGTTATGAATTAAACGCCTTCAGTCAGAACTTTTTCGTGTTTTATTAACTACACGATGCATTTCGGACCCTGTGGGTCCATCGTCAGGTTTAATTTGTCTCAATACATGTTTTATTTCTTCTCCTGAATGAGGTGAAATGCATATTCCTGTCACGAAAAGGTTCATTGTTAGGTTATGAATTTCGTAAGTCGAACGCGGAAAATATGTGAAAAATAGTGGAAAATGAATAGCGTAAACTTACTACATCATCCAAGGAAAAAAAGGCATTTTCCACTATTTTGCACATATCTTCCGCGTTAGACTTACGAAATTCATAACCTAACATTAAACCTTTTCGTGACAGGAATATGTATTTCACCTTATTCAGGAGAAGAAATGAAACATGTATTGAGACAAATTAAACCTGATGATGGACCCAAAGGGTCCGAAATGCATCGTGTAGTTAATAAAATACGAAAAAGTTGTGACTGAAGAAGGTTTTCTGTCTCAAAATTTTTATATTCGGACTGAGAATATGTTCACAAATTCTACAACAAATCGATGTTAAGGACGTTGGTCTGTAATACACGGATCAGTTCTTTTACTTTTCATATATACCAGGGCCACCTGTGCTTATTTCCATTCGCGTGGGACTTTCTGCTGGGCGAGAGATTCGCGAGGCCAATGCCGCAGAGTACTGTCTGTAAAGCTGAACTGGGATTCCTTCTGGACCTAGTGACTTATATGTTTTCAACCCTCTCAGTTGTCTCTCTACGCCACAGATGCCAATTTCCGTGTCGTCCATGCAAGTCTGTACGACAGTCAGTCGACGGTATGTTTGTAAGATCCTCTTGCGTGAATGTTTTCTTACACGTACTCCTCCACTTTTATAAGCGACGATCTCCATCCTTAACCACTTTCCTCTTCCTCCCCCTTCCCCTTCCAACCCATCCCCCCTTTTATACTTAATTTCTTGGAAATACGCCAGTCAGAGAGCTTCTAAGTTAACACACATATTTAGCTCTGTCACAGCTCAGTATTTTATTGCCATATCAGCTCGTCTAATGACATTTATCAACTCCTGCCTAAGCCACACCCCTTTCTTGCAGCTAGGCCAATCAGAGAGCTTCCTATGGCAGGGACAGGTGGGGCATAACATCATTCTCGTGCTGTGTCGGTAATTACTAGTTGCATAATGCGGATGAGTACCAAGAACAAATCTGTAATGTTTGAATACAGTATTACAAGCGTCCTGCTTGACACACTCAAGTCGTTTAAATATCTGGACGTAACGTTGCAAAGCTATATGAAGTGGAACTAACATGTGGCAACTGATAGGGAAGGCAAATGGTCGACTTCGGTTTATTGGGAGAATTTTAGGAAAGAGTGGTTCACCTGTAAAGGAGACCTTATATAGGACGCTAGAGCGACCTATTCGTGAGTAGATTCGAACAACACGTAAGTGTTACGGAAACGGTTCAGGAACTCAATTGGGAATCCCCGGAGGGAAAGCGACGTTCTTTTCGAGAAACAGTTGAGAAAGTTTGGAGAACCGTCATTTGAAGCTGACTGCCAAACGGTTCTACTACCGCCAACATACATTGCGCGTAAGGACCACGAAGATAAGGTACGAGAAGTTAGGGCTCGTACGGAGGCATACTGACAGTCGTTCTTCCCTCGCTCGATTTCCGAGTGAAACAGGAAAGGAAATAATTAGGAGTGGTTCAGGATATTCTCCGTCACGCGCCGTACAGTGGCTTGCAGAGTATCTGTGTAGTGTAGATGTAGAATACGTCTGCATTCGTCGAACATATATACGCCATCACCAACTTTAATTCAATTTCTACATCATGGGGGGCTAAAGAGATGAAACGTTATACCATGTGCAGTTTAAGAGGACAATATTGGCTAATTTTGCTACATTTTCTGTTTTCGATACAGAATTTGTCTAAACATGTGTGTGTTGATTCTGTGATCATCGCCAACTGAGATATGAATGGGCTAAATATATGTGTTGGTTAAGGAGCACTTCGATTTACGTATTTAAAAGACAGTAAATAGAAGAGGGGGGAGGGGAGAGAAGGAGAATGGGGAGGGCGATAGGAGGGGTGTGGTCAATGGCAGAGGGTGTGGTTTAGAAAAGGGGAACGGCATGATGACGACATGTGTTTTCCCTGTATGTAGGGCCGTCAGGCCAAAGGTTACAAGCAGTCCTAAGCTTACGTAGTTCTACTCCCATGGTCGAAAGAGTTTCTTCCTCTCCTACTGTTCTCTGTCCTAATTTTTCACATGTTAGTAGCTGGATCAATCGTAACATAATATACTCTTTTTACGGCAACATTGTTTGGAATTCCATACTTTTTTTATTATTTGTGCCAGCCACAACATTATGACCACCGACCTACTGTCGATATAAACCCGTCCAGGCCGTAGCTGCGTTACCTGGTGACGAATCACTGCTACTCAGATACATGCACAGTCCATGTAGAATCAGTGAGAGTGCTGTCGTTGTGTAGAATGGGAAAGGCGCGCGGTCTATCTGAGTTTGACCGTGGGCAGATCGTGAGGCCTGGAGGCTTGGCACGACCATTTTGGAAACTCCACGACCTGTTGGGAGCTCGAGGAGTGCTATGGTGAGTGTCTTCAACATGTGGCGAAACCAGGGCGAAACCACGCCCAGACATCGCGGTGTTGGGCGACCACCCCTCATTGCCGATGTCGGACGTCGTAGGCTGGGAAGATTGGTAAAATAGGAGAGGCGACGAACTGTGGCGAAACTAACATCAGACGATAATACTGAGCAGAGTACAAGTGTGTCTGAATACACAGAGCATCAAACACTCCTAACGAGGGACCTCTGCAGGCGACGACCCATGCATGTGCCAATATTAACTCCACAACTTCGGCAACTACGACTGCAATAAACACGTGACCATCGGGACTGGACGTTGGCACAGTGGCAGAGCTTTGCGAGGTCTTTATCATGCCGATCCTTGACACCTGTACTGTGGGTCAGAGACAAGTTGGTGGCGGCTCCAGTATGCACTGGGGGACATTCACGTGGATATCCACAGGTCTAGTGGAGCTCGTGCAACACACCATGACGGTCAAGGAGTATTGTACACCGGTTGCAGTTCACGTACACCCGTTCAGGACGATCATGTTTCCCGACTGCAGTGGAATTTTTCAACAAGATAGTGCACCGTGTCCCAAGGCCAAAATTATGGTGGAATTGTTCGAAGAACACACTGGAGAGTTGCAATTGATGTGCTGCCAGCCCCCCCCCACCAACTCGGCACATCTGAACCCGATCGCACCCATCTGGGATGTGATTGAACGTGATTCAGAGCTCATCGTCTCCTGCCCCGAAATTGGCGACTTGTGCGTGCACATGTGGTGTTAGCTCCCTCCAGCGACCTAACAAGGCCTCGTTGCTTCCGTGCAACGACGCGTCGCTGCTGTTGTCCGTACCAAAGGTTGACATACCGGCTATTAGGTAGGTGGTCATAATGTTCTGGCTGGTCTGGTATACATCTATTCTACAAGTTGTCATCATACGATTTGAATTTTCGTTTTGCATTTCCTTTCTAGAAATTACGCCTAAGGTTGGTAATATTTATTGATAGTTACAGTCCTCTTGGAGGTACTTTAAAATATTTATCGTATACAGGGTGTTACAGAAAGGTACGGCCAAACTTTCAGGAAACATTCCTCACATACAAAGAAAGAAAATACGTTATATGGACATGTGTCCGGAAACGCTTACTTTCTATGTTACAGCTCATTTTATTACTTCTCTTCAAATCACATTAATCATGGAATGGAAACACACAGCAACAGAACGTACCAGCGTGACTTCAAACACTTTGTTACAGGAAATGTTCAAAACGTCCTCCGTTAGCGAGGATACATGCATCCACCCTTCGTCACATGGAATCCCTGATGCGCTGATGCAGCCCTGGAGAATGGCGTATTTTATCACAGCCGTCCACAATACGAGCACGAAGAGTCTCTACATTTGGTACCGGGGTTGCGAAGACAAGAGCTTTCAAATGCCCCCATATACGAAAGTCAAGAGGGTTGAGGTCAGGAGAGCGTGGAGGCCATGGAATTGGTCCGCCTCTACCAATCCATCGGACACCGAATCTGTTGTTGAGATGTGTACGAACACTTCCACTGAAATGTGCAGGAGTTCCATCGTGCATGAACCACATGTTGTGTCGTACTTGTAAAGGCACATGTTCTAGCAGCACAGGTAGAGTATCCCGTATGAAATCATGATAACATGCTCCATTGATCGTAGGTGGAAGAACATGGGGCCCAATCAAGACATCACCAACAATGCCTGCCCAAACGTTCACAGAAAATCTGTGTTGATGACGTGATTGCACAATTGCGTGCGGATTCTCGTCAGCCCACACATGTTGATTGTGAAAATTTACAATTTGATCACGTTGGAATGAAGCCTCATCCGTAAAGAGAACATTTGCACTGAAATGAGGATTGACACATTGTTGGATGAACCATTCGCAGAAGTGTACCCGTGGAGGCCAATCAGTTGCTGATAGTGCCTACACACGCTGTACATGGTACGGAAACAACTGGTTCTCCCGTAGCATTCTCCATACAGTGACGTGGTCAACGTTACCTTGTAAAGCAGCAACTTATCTGACGCTGACATTAGGGTTATCGTCAACTGCACGAAGAATTGCCTCGTCCATTGCAGGTGTCCTCGTCGTTCTAGGTGTTCCCCAGTCGCGAGTCATAGGCTGGAAGGTATCCGTGCTCCCTAAGACGTCCATCAATTGCTTCGAGCGTCTTCCTGTCGGGACACCTTCGTTCTGGAAATCTGTCTCGATACAAACGTACCGCACCACGGCTATTGCCCGTGCTAATCCATACATCAAATGAGCATCTGCCAACTCCGCACTTGTAAACACTGCACTGGCTTCAAAACCACGTTCGGGATGAACACTAACCTGTTGATGCTACGTATTGATGTGCTTGATGCTAGTACTGTACAGCAATGAGTCGCATGTCAACACAAGCACCGAAGTCAACATTACCTTCCTTCAATTGGGCCAACTGGCGGTGAATCGAGGAAGTACAGTATACACTGACGAAACTAAAATGAGCTCTAACATGGAAATTAAGCGTTTCCGGACACATGTCCACATAACATCTGTTCTTTATTTGTGTGTGAGGAATGTTTCCTGAAAGTTTGGCCGTACCTTTTTGTAACACCCTGTATACCTATTTTGTAACAGAACTGCAGGCTGCAAGGTGCCAAGATTTATTTTGCATGTGTATTGATGGAACAAGTTATTTACTAACGTCGCTTCATAATTAACTGATTTTAGTGAAATTTGTGGCATCTTACACAACAAGAATAAAATCAATTAAACTAAGTTGTGAGCAGTGCAACATGCTACAAAATGAATCGCGTATTAATAGAGGTAAAAGATAAGTCCACTTTGCCAGTAGATTGTCATGCCATTGTTTTCCATTCTTATAGAATTTAAATAGCACTTCTTCTATAAGAAAATAAGAGGGAAACAGGCGACTATTTATTAATTAGTAGTCATTTGTGCTGCAATTAGGTCGAAGCAAATGGACAGGATAACACACAAGGAAACTGTTTTAAAAATTGCTGCAGATACTCATCAACTACAACCGTTTTGTGAGTGGAATTTTGTGCATTGAATGTATAAATTCATGTCCTTTGTATGAACGATAAACACTCAGAGAGACAGTAATAAAATAGCTGAAATAGTAAAGAAGTCTATTGTCAACAGCCCGTCTCATTCTAATCATTTAAACTATTTCACAAAGAAGAATCGGTGCATTCTGCAAAATATTTGTCGCCTTAGTGTACGACTAGAGTTTACTAGCGAGACAAAGACGACATATGTAAACATTAATTCAAAAGAGCTCTAAAATTTAGTGACGTCGCCCTTTCACATCCGTACTTCAAAATTTAGGATCTTCTTCACGCTGGCGCGGATGGGCCGTATTTTCAGCTTATCTGGAAGTAAACGGAGTTTCCTCCGCCACGAATCTTCCTCTTTATTGCCCCTAACAACGGATCGTAGCCGTCAGAATCCATTACGAAGCCCCCTTAGGGCCAAGTTCCCGGCGTGAAACAGCAGTCGCTACGCCGTAATTGAGACCAGAGCCAAGATTGCACGCCATTTATTCAAAGTGCTGTTGGCAGCGGTTTCGCGAACTGATTTTGCTCGCCCTCTCGGGTAATTTTACGCGCTAAAGGACGTCGCGGATGGGCCTGCGGCTATAAAAGATCGCACAAAGGCTTTCTCCCCCCGGAGCTGTCAGCGTTGATGCAGAGACTCAAAATCGTAGTCGTTTCTCTCTCTCTCCCTCTTCTCTTGGCGGCTTAACTGCTAAGAGTGATCCTTCCTCGCAGAAATATTGTCAGCACAAGGCGATGATGTAGGCGTTAGCTGTACTGAAGGGAATGCCATGGAACGCCGTCTCCCATAAAGAGAATAATGGTGTTATGAGATGCAATGATTATTTCACTCTACTTGTGGATGGTTGTTGCTAATTATTTACAACGAACTTGTCCTCATGAACTAAATGTCTCGTAGTTTTTCTTCACGCCCGAAATTTTCCTTCAACATGGTTAAGTGAGACAGCTTCCTCAATTCTGGTTTTGGCGTGCCGACAGTAGTTTAAGTTATGGCACATGCAAAAAAAAAAAAAAGAACGAAAGACAAGATACATGAAGTTTCGATTGAAGTAACGCATTTATTACTAGGCGTGTTCAAAAAGTAAGCATACTGAGACCATAACGGGCTGTGGTTTTTTGAGGGTTGGCAACACTGATTGGCAGAGTTTGATCCCCTGAGCAAAGCAAGCATTGCAGAAACACGGCAGTACGTAAACTCACGTATTAGTGCCCAGCTGCGTGAAATACGTTGGTAAAAAACATCCCACCAAGTGCGAGCCACATGTTGTGATTCGCTTCCTACTCGCGGAGGTTTTTCGTGATTTCCCTAAATCGCTCCAGGCCGGGATGGTTCCTTTGAAAGGGCATGGCCGACTTCCTTCCCCGTCCTTCCCTGATCCGACGAGACCGATGACCTCGCAGTTGGTCTCTTCCCACAAAACAATCCAACAATCCTACTCGCGGAAGGAACAACACCTGCCGAGATTTTTCCGCGAACCAAAACAGTTTACGGCGAAGATGTTATTAATAGAACGAGAGTGTTTTGGTGGTATAGGGAGTTTAGTAGAGGCGGAACATATGTTAATGACGAACAGAGGAGTGGAAGACCATCTATTTTGCCTTATGAGTTGGTGCAAAAAAAATTGAGGAAACTGTTCGTGAAGACCGCCAATTGTCTGTGGATGATATATCTGCAATGTTCCCCTAACTCTCCAGGACTCTCTTATGCGAGCCCCTAACAGAAGCTCTGGGGATACCGGAAACTGTACTCAAGATGGGTCCCAAAACAACTGAGAGAGCAGCACAAGAAAAATCAGGTTGATAGCGCCCGCGAATTACTTCAGCGAGTTCAACTGGAAGGCAAGGAAATTCCCCGTCCGCCAAAATATTAAAAATCAAAATTTCGGGAAAAATCCTGGCCTCACCGTTTTTGAACCGAAAAGGCATAATTTTAGTCGAATTTCTGCCTTAGGGGGAGACCATCAATGCACAACAGTATTGTGAGACCCGAAAAAAATTTAAAGGAGCATTCAAAACAAAAAGAGGGGAATTCTGACGAGATGAGTGTATTTGTTGCGAGAGAATGCCTGTCCTCACACTGCCTTAGCCACCAAGGTGGCCTTGGATGGGATGTTTTGAACCACCCCCGTAGTCCCCTGACTCAGGGTGTTCAGGATACAATCTTTTCACCAACCTGAAGGCAATTATGAGTGGAATTAAATTTTCAAGATGGAAAAAATGGAGAAAAAGGTTGTGAAGTGGGGGAAGTAGGTGGCGGGTGTGTTCTTCGAGGAGGGCGTAAATAAGCTTTACCACGGCTCACCACATGCACTGAACGGGAAAACAATATCCCGTAATGTTTTTCGAAGTGCACTTTTTCTCCAAAATATAAAGATCTATTACACTTACTCTCTGAACAGGGCTTCGTAGATTCAAAAAGATCAGTTAGAGAAAAGATTACATCTACAGCGCAACTCAGAACGGCAAAAATGTTAGGCTAGATTGTAGCTTCCTCATTGTTATGACAGTCGGACTGCAAAAAATAGGCAAACAATCATAGTTATCATTTATGGAACGTATAAATTTTGTGTCGGACCAAGACTCCCAACGGGCTTTATCATACCAAATGCGTTATCCGTGCACGCCTCAGCAACCAACTTAAAGAGTCAACTTCCTGTCTATACTTTTCGCTAGATTTCCATTTCTCGTTTTTGGAACAGTAAAAAGTTGGCACCAAGTATTATATGGTCATGTAATACTCAGAAAATTGAAGTATAATTTTCCTTAAAGTTGATCGGTTCCAAGACAAGCCAAACTAACTTTAAGTCTTTCATGAAAACCTACTTAAAACTTAAAATCACGACGTTACTTACTTGCATATTCCACATAACAGCGAAGTTTTATCAGTATTATTTAACAAATAAAATTTGCTCAGTTACGGACAATAATTTGGAAGAAAGACTCGCTTGCTTACGAATTGAACAACCAAGACTGAAAAGATACATCTGTACCACCACCTCCCGATCTTCCTGCAGGTTTCTATTTCAAAGGGGATTCCTGAAGATAAAGAAGGTGTTAATCTTCGAAAGTTTTAGTTTCGACTCAAATGGTCACAGCGTGAACGCTGAGAGAATATTATACAGGCAGTGGAAAACTTAGGCGCTGATTACTTCAAACCTTGTAGTCCACTCCTTAACTGGAACAACCAAAATATTATCAGCTTTGTAGGAAACGTTTATTGAAACTGCTCAGTGTTTCTTATTCTACTCCTCTGTGTTTATGATCAATAATAAATAATAGAGGCAATGTAATCTCTACCTCAGCTCCTGAGCTTCGCAGTGTCGCCAACTGCACATGACATTCGAAGTGTTCGGTTTTTCTTTGTATGTCCCTACATTCGACGGTTTTGTAATTATGCAATACCCTTTGCGCAAAATACAGTAGTTTTATTAAGGTATGTTATGTTGTCAAGAATAATACAAAAAATTGCTAACATGCCTATACGTTTTCGCCCAGTCAACGGAACCCAACATGCGTTTACCTTTCTGCCCTGTAAAGGAACAGGCTGCAGCCACAATGCCGCCGGCATTACTTGGCAGCCCCTATCGCGAAAAGCGGGCGACAGCATCAATCGACAGCCTGGTAGTGGGGCATGTGATTTCTTTTGGCGATATGGCTGATAAAGATGTTTAAGAGTGATTCTGCACTGTGATTTTTGTGATTCGAGAGACAACGAATGTGTACGAGTGATACGTAGATTTGCTAATTAATCCGTGGTATCTCCAATGCAGTGACGTAGTTAATAAGATAGTTCTTGTAATTATTGCCGGCCGGAGTGGCCGAGCGGTTCTAGGCGCTACAGTCTGGAACCGCGCGACCGCTACGGTCGCAGGTTCGAATCCTGCCTCAGGCATGGATGTGTGTGATGTCCTTAGGTTAGTTAGGTTTAAGTAGTTCTAAGTTCTAGGGGACTGATGAGCTCAGAAGTTAAGTCTCATAGTGCTCAGAGCCATTTGAACCATTTTGTAATTATTATACGCAAATCAGCGCACATTACTGGATCGCAAAACACACGTATCGTAGTTTGAAGAATGTCTGGGGACGGTTTCCCACGAACATATATCCGTATTTTTCCGTGGAATGTCAGGCTTTGCTGACACAAATACATTGTGTAAGTAGGCTGTTTAGGTTTTTATGTTGGTAACATCACGTAGCGCTCCGTATGAAACTCACTGGCTGTGCTGTGTGCAGTCTGTGGCTGGTTGGCATTGTTGGAATATTCGCTTTTGTAGTGATGATCAGTTGGATGTGAACAGCGCGTAGTGTTACGCAGTTGGAGGTGAGCCGCCAGCAGTGGTGGATGTGGGGAGAGAGATGGCAGAATTTTGAGAGCGGACGATCTGGACATCTGCCCGTCAGAAAAACGAAATTTGTAAGACTGGATGTCATGAACTGATATATATAATGACTTTTCAACATTATTTAGGTAAATACATTGTTTGTTCTCTATCAAAATCTTTCATTTGCTGACCATGCCTATAAGTAGTTAGTGCCTGCAGTAGTTAGAATCCTTTATTTAGCTCGCAGTATTGGCACTCGCTGTATTTCAGTAGTTCGAGTAACGAAGATTTTGTGAGGTAAGTGATTCATGAAAGGCATAGGTTATTGTTAGTCACGGCCATTCTTTTGTTGGGATTATTGAAAGTCAGATTGTGTTGCGCTAAAAATATTGTTTGTCAGTTTAGTGATGATCAGAATAAGTAAAGAGAGAAATGTCTTAGTACGTTCAGTTTTGCTCAGCTGTTTGAAAATCAAATAACGTAAGGGGTTTACCAGCACAGTAATTCATAAATTTTTCTAAGGGGAGGTTTCAGTTGTTCGACATTCACAAAATTAGTTGATCATGTCATATATCAACATCGAGCAACCGTTTGGGAAATCTTAGTTGTGACACACAGCCTGTTGTATGTGGATGGCTGACCACTTATAGCCAGTAAACAGAGGTCGCGCCATTTCTTCAGAGCTCACTGATTTCCTCGCCACAATATTTTACGTTTAAGGCACTTCTAAGTTCAAGATGCTCCATTGTCGGCCAGGATGGTAGACAGCCCTCCAGCCAAGGAGAGGGTCGCTCTTATGTGAAACTCATGTAAATACAATCCTTTGTACTGGAAATAACGTCCCACAAGCTTCAAATCTTCGTGGATGATTCCACCGCACGATGGAACTAAGTGTTAATGCAGAGCGTCCTACTATTAACCCGATGAGCACAACTCCTTCCATCGATGTGGCTGGCGTAAGATTCGCCACGTTTGGCGGTCACTTTGTTGTTTCCCAGCTGCAGCCACTCATCTCCAGATCAACGCATGATTTTCCTGACCAACAATGAGATGACAGCATGCACAAGAGTGGAACACTGAATCACAACCACCTCCACACATTTGTTCAGTTTCTTTGTCCGTTGCATCATTTCCCCACATCCCGACACGGCCCGGCATCAAGCAGTTAAAAATTAGGGACCTCTTGGTACTTATTTCCCATTCACAGTTTTGAGAAGATTTTCTGCAGATACATATATCTTTCGTACGAATTTACATTTATACATGTTTCATATACATGGTGTTTGTTCTAACCTGAGACAAAATGGTTCAAATGGCTCTGAGCACTATGGGACTCAACTGCTGTGGTCATAAGTCCCCTAGAACTTAGAACTACTTAAACCTAACTAACCTAAGGACATCACACACATCCATGCCCGAGGCAGGATTGAACCTGCGACCGTAGCGGTCGTGCGGTTCCAGACTGTAGCGCCTTTAACCGCTCGGCCACTCCGGCCGGCTAACCTGAGACAACTAAATGTCTCAGAAAAGACACATTGTATAAACGAAAAAAATGTTTCAGGTGAAACGTTAATATCAGCATAGGGGACATCTGTCTACACCATAACTGACCTCTTCCTACCCATCCCTCCTTCGTTGACGGGTCCAACTTTGAATCTGCAGGTGGGAAACCCCATTTTTATTGCACTGTCGGATTCTACGTCAAAAATTACGTACGGTTTATTCAAACTTATCTTTTCTATTTTTCATAGACAGCGGTGTTATCGGCAAATATCAAGTGTGTCTATTTTTCCAATTAAGAGACTACTCATATGGTTCTACATTTCATTTACGATATTAATGTCAATCTTTGTGTCCTAATGGTCGATATTTCTGTTCAAAATTTTTAATTTTAGCTCGACGAGTGCGCATTCCGACGGAGAGAGCTCATGTTCGAGGGTTACCCAGGAAATATTGCACCGCATTTTTTATGTTTTCATTTGCGAGGACAGACGCAGTACGACTCGAGAAGACATTCTGAGGACGATTAGGAGGTGATTCACGCGGTGAAGCACTGGCTCCACCACCAGGACAAGGATTGGTACCGACAGGGCATACACGCCCTAGTTTCGCGCTAGAGGAAGGCCATAAAATGGGATGGAGATTACTTAGAAAAATAAGGTGTTTACATAAAACACCATTCTTTCGTGTTTGTAATTTTCATTACGTTCAATAAAGAATTGTTCAAGAAAAATAATGCGGTGCGTTACTTTCTGGGCAACCCTCGTAGTATCACTTTAAGCATGCGCCTGCGCGCCATAAATGAAGCAGTATTCGAAGACAGCGCGTAACTCTACAGAGGTCGCTCATTTAGCGACTGCTTTTGCGCATGCGCCTTCGCTCCTATTTTTGGTATAAAGATAGCGACATGATCCAGCAACCTACATGTTACGGCCACTGGAATGACATAATTGTAGGATAGAACAATTTTATCCTTACACCAAGATAGTAAGACCGAGATCCACCGGTGACCCTGTAGCTCAGCCTAAAAATCGACGTTATTCGGCTGCAATCCCAAAATTTCATGGAATATCAATGACTTCAGTCCCTAATAAAATGTTGTTCCCCATGGCACTATCTATCATTCCTAGAAGTTTTTCGCAAAGACTGAAACATCCTGTACAATGTATAGGACTATTTGGAACTGTTGGTGAAACGAACAGTTTGGTAGATGTAAGGATCTATCCACCAATGAGCGCCGTCAACCGGATGTGCATACCTGAAGGTACAGTATCTGCGGCTCTTCTAATGCGCCGAACAGAGGCTATTAACCCAAAGAGATAATATTTAAATACCCCACTGGTTGCTGTGCAATCAGATTTAGCCCAATAAACACTAGCTAGTAATGATTGTATTACACGTGAGTGTTGGGTGCAGTAAACCTCGAAACAGTCTCCAAAACAGTTTTGAAAACAGTCTGCCCTATCAACAACTCATTTGTTACCCTACTATGCGGTTTCACTTCTTTTCCGTATTGTGTAGGACATACATAACACCTTGTCGTGACTTTCTTCTTCTCAGTTGGCGGTATATGTATCGGGAAATGAGCCCATGTTTTTGCCTGATATCTCATAGGAGGGAACTGACTGATACTTCCCTCGAACAGAGTACTTAGATACCTGTGCACTCTCTATCTGTTTGTTTGCAACGTTGGTCCTGAACTCTGTGTAGAAGGACTTTTCTTTCCACTGATCTTGTAGTAAACAATGATGGTGTTGAAAAGGCACATATGAAGAACCTCTTCACTCTGCATCACATGGTTGGAAAAAGAGCTGTTATCTTGTTTTTAAGTTCTACGCCAACCATTTCCTTGTAATATTAAATGGCACGTTTAGATTTTATCACCTCCTTTATTTGTGACTGACTTTTCTTTCTCCTCAGTTTGCCTGCTCCTTTCATGTCAAAAGATTCATGTTCACTAGATAGAACATCCCACACAATATACACTGAGGTGCCAAAGACAATGGTACAGGCATGCGGCCGGCCGGAGTAGCCGAGCGGTTCTAGGCGCTACAGTCTGGAACCGCGCGACCGCTACGTCGCATGTTCGAATCCTGCCTCGGGCATCGATATGTGTGATGTCCTTAGGTTAGTTAGGATTAAGTAGTTCTAAGTTCTAGGGGACTGATGACCTCAGAAGTTAAGTCTCATAGTACTCAGAGCCATTTGAACAGGCATGCGCTTTCAAATACAAAGATATGTAGACAGGCAGAATACGGCGCTGCGATCGTCAACGCCTATTTAAGACAACAAGTGTCTGGCGCAGTTATTAGATCGGTTACTGCTGCTACAATGGCAGGTTATCAAGATTTAAGTGAGCTTGAACGCGGTGTCACAGACGACGCACGAACAATGGGACACAGCATCTCCGAGGTAGTGATGAAGTGGGTATTTTCCCGTACGACCATTTCACGAGTGTACCGTGAATATCAGGAATCCGGTAAAACATCAAATCTCCGACTTCGCAGACGAAGGCCCACTCGTGTACCCTTGATTCCAAAACGACACAAAGCTTTACGCCTCGCCTGAGCCCGTCGACACTGACATTGGACTGTTGATGACTGGAAACATGTTGCCTGGTCGTACGAGTCTCTTTTCAAATTGTATCGAGAGGATGGACCCTGCATTTCAGCAGGGGACTGTTCAAGCTGGTGGAGGCTTTGTAATGATGCAGGCCGTGTGCAGTTGGAGTGATACGGGACCTCTGATGCGTCTAGGTACGACTCTGACAGGTGACACGTACGTAAGCATCCTCTGATGGACTTGGGCATAACTAGCAGGCCAATTCGACACCCCACACGTCCAGAGTTGCTGTAGTGTGGCTCCAGGAAAACTCTTCTTAGTTTAAACAGTTCCGCTGGCCACCAAACTCCCCAGACAAGAACATTAATGAGCACATCTCGGACGCCTTGCAACGTGGTGTTCAGAAAAGATCTCCATCCCGTCGTACTCTTACAGATTTATGGACAGCCCTGCAGGATTCATGGTGTCAATTCTCTCCAGCACTACTTCAGACACTGGTCTAGTCCATGAAACGTCGTGTTGCAGCACTTTTGCGTGCTCGTGGAGACCTTACAAGATATTAGACACAAGTGATTTCAGGCGTTCCCCAAGGTAGTGTTATAGGCCCTTTGCTGTTCCTTATCTATATAAACGATTTGGGAGACAATCTGAGCAGCCGTCTTAGGTTGTTTGCAGATGACGCTGTCTTTTATCGACTAATAAAGTCATCAGAAGATCAAAACAAATTGCAAAACGATTTAGAAAAAATATCTGAATGATGAAAAAAGTGGCAGTTGACCCTAAATAACGAAAAGTGTGAGATGATCCACATGAGTGCTAAACGGAACTCGTTAAACCTCGGTTACACGATAAGTCAGTCTAATGTAAAAGCCGTAAATTCAACTAAATACCTAGGTATTACAATTACGAACAACTTAAATGGAAGGAACAAATAGAAAATGTTGTGGGGAACACTAACCAAACACTGCGTTTTATTGGCAGAACACTTAGAAAATGTAACAGACCTACTAAGGAGACTGCCTACACTACGCTTGTCGGCCCTCTTTTAGAATACTGCTGCGTGGTATGCGACCCTTACCAGATAGTACTGACGGAGTACATAGAAAAAGTTCAAAGAAAGGCGGCACGTTTTGTATTATCGCGAAGTATGGGAGAGAGTGTCACAGAAATGATACAGGATTTGGGCTGGACATCATTAAAAGAAAGGCGTTTTTCGTTGCGACAGAATCTTCTCACGAAATTCCAGTCACCAACTTTCTCCTCGAATGCGAAAATATTTTGTTGACACCGACCTACATAGGGAGGAACGATCACCACGATAAAGTAAGGGAAATCAGAGCTCGTACGGAAAGAAATAGGTGTTCATTCCCTCCCCGCGCTATTCGAGTTTGGAATAATAGAGAATTGTGAAGGTGGTTTGATGAACCCCCTGCCAGGCACTTAAATGTGATTTTCAAAGTATCGATGGAGATGTAGACGTATATGTACCAGTTTGTTTGGCTCTTCAGTGTACTGTTGGTTGTTTACTAAGATCAGGTAGCGCGTGGGACACATGGCCTGAGATTCGTTTACAATACATTTAAAAGCCATCTGCCAGGTAGAAAATGAACGTCGTGCATTCATATAGTGAAGTGCGCATCTGCGAGATTAGTTCGTCATACGATCTAAAGTCCATACTTCATACGACCACAGCTCGTCATTTGATGAGATTGAGTTAAGGTCAGGGTCGGTATATACACGGTACTAGCGCGATGTCTCCTGGGATTGACTAATTTTCTGTCCAGTGTGCTTATTAGGGAGGAATACAGGTTCGGATAAAGGTGAGTCGAATGACACGCCGCATCACCTTATGTGTGGCGCCGCAGCCGGTTCACGGAAGCGCGAGAGGAATGCCGGGAATACGAGAGCAGGCAGGGTGCACGTGGTGGGAAGCGGCGCCGATGGGGGGCCGAGAGCGGGCGCCGCGGCCTAAGTGCACGGGCTGGCACGCATTCGCACGCGTGCGTCGCGTCGGCGGCACGCAGCACGCAGCAGGCAGCGGGCAGGAGGCGCGTTCGCACGCCGCCAAATGGCGTTCCCGTGTCGGCCGGCCGCAGAGCCACGCGCCCCGCTGTGGGAGTCAGCCAGCCCGGCTGAGGTGTGGCGTCGTCAGGGCCGGCGCATGCGGCGCTCCTGTCAGCCGCACGCTCTGGCGTTGCTCCTCACCCTGGTTACAGCCTCTCATTTATTTATTCTGCTCCATTCTTATTCTGCAGGACCGCCACGTCATTGACACTCGGTCATAGACCACACCGTAACATCAGCAGAACCACTGTTGTCGGGTTTTCAAACTAAAAGTAGAGGAGATTTTGGAAATGATGCCCGAAATAGTCCAGTCGTGGCATTATCGACATGTTTTACTTTTAGGAGGCCGTTAAGGGGGGTAGGACGCCAAACTGGCCGACTTGGAGCAGGAGAGGCACCACAGGACATTTTAATTTCCACTGTCTACACTTTTACATATAAATTCATAAAACTTTGCCAGCATGACCAGGAAGGGTTCAGGATTCACGCTCATAGCAGTGGAAGTTCAAAAATATAACAAAAAACATTTTTTTACATGTGAAATGTCATCATTTTCCAAATCTATTAAAAACTGTGCTAAAAATTGAGATAATTAACCATAAAACTTGAGTTTTTTCTAAACATGAAGTTTAAAATGCAACAGCTCATTCATTTTTTCATTAATTAAATAAATTCTAGAGTTTCAAATACCTGTAAGTATGGTTTGTATGCTGTGCAAAATTCATCGAAGAATCTCTCTTACTTGTGAAGCAAGTGCAACAAATGCAGCCAATAGTAAGTGAAAAAATGATGAAATTTCACACGAAAAAATATTTATGTTGTTGTACTTTTGAACTTAAATTGCTATGAGTTTGAATCCTGAATCCTTCCTGGTCGTGTTGACAAAGTTTCATGATTTTATTTGTAAAAGTATAGACAGTGGAAATTAAAATATCGTGTGGTGCCTCTCCTGCTCCAAGTCGGCCCGTTTGACGTCCTGCCCCCCTTAAATGAAACTGTACGCCAACGACCTTGCCGCAGTGTAACATCGGATCCCGTCAGATCACTGAAGTTAAGCGCTATCGGGCTTGGTTAGCACTTGGATGGATCACCGTCTGGCTCTGCCGAGCGCTGTTGGCAAGTGGGATGCGCTCAGCCCTTGTAACGTCAATAGAGGAGACACTTGATTGAGAAAGGGTAGGAGAGCAGTGTGCTGCCCAAGTGTTCATCCACATCCACATCCAGTGATGCCTATCGGCTGAGGATGACGCGGCGGTCGGTCGTACCGTTGGGGCCTTCGAGGCCTGTTCACCCGGAGTTAGTTATACAGGGTGAACATTAATAAAATTTACAAACTGCAGAGACGGATTCCTGAGTGAAAATGGAGGGAAAAGGTTCTATGAAAACGTGTCCAGAAATGCATCGCCATTATACAGGGCGTTACAAAAAGGTACGGCCAAACTTAAAGGAAACATTCCTCACACACAAAGAAAGATAATATGTTATGTGGACATGTGTCCGGAAACGCTTACTTTCCATGTTAGAGCTCATTTTATTACTTCTCTTCAAATCACATTAATCCTGGAATGGAAACACACAGCAACGGAACGTACCAGCGTGACTTCAAACACTTTGTTACAGGAAATGTTCAAAATGTCCTACGTTAGCGAAGATACATGCATCCACCCTCCGTCGCATGGAATCCCTGAAGCGCTGATGCAGCCCTGGAGAATGGCGTATTGTATCACAGCCGTCCACAATACGAGCACGAAGAGTGTCTACATTTGGTACCCGGGGTTGCGTAGACAAGAGCTTTCAAATGCCCCCATAAATGAAAGTCAAGAGGGTTGAGGTCAGGAGAGCGTGGAGGCCATGGAATTGGTCCGCCTCTACCAATCCATCGGTCACCGAATCTGTTGTTGAGAAGCGTACGAACACTTCGACTGAAATGTGCAGGAGCTCCATCGTGCATGAACCACATGTTGTGTCGTACTTGTAAAGGCACCGAAGTCAACATTACCTTCCTTCAATTGGGCCAACTGGCGGTGAATCGAGGAAGTACAGTACATACTGACGAAACTAAAATGAGCTCTAACATGGAAATTAAGCGTTTCCGGACACATGTCCACATAACATCTGTTCTTTATTTGTGTGTGAGGAATGTTTCCTGAAAGTTTGGCCGTACCTTTTTGTAACACCCTGTAGATGGCGTTGACGTACGAGATTCCCGTGACCAAGTGTCGTGTGTTCTTTTGTGTTGCAGGCTGTGAAATTGACGCAGCTTACTGTAAGCAGCAGAATGGTCCGGCATTCATGTCAGGAGCAAGCCGACATGGTGTTTATGTACGACCAAACAGACAGAAACCATCAAGAGGCCCCATTGCTATACCCAAACAAGTACCCTTACAAACACCAACCACATCACACCACATTTCAAGCCCTTTCTGGACGTTTGTGTGATGATGGGTCCTTTAAGACAGACGAACGTGCAGAAAGGCGAAGGGCTGTGCATAAACCAGATTTGGAGGACCGCTTTCGACAGGATATTGAAAGTTCAAAAAATGTTCAAATGTGTATGAAATCTTATGGGACTTAGCTGCTAAGGTCAGCAGTCCCTAAGCTTACACACTACTTAACCTAAATTATCCGAAGGACAAACACACTCAACCATGCCCGAGGGAGGACTCGAACCTCCGCCGGGACCAGCCGATATTGAAAGTAATCCTAGTACAAGCTCCAGGCAAGTGACCCACCAACTTTCTGTAAGCCAAAGTAGCCTACTACGTGCATCCTACATGACAACCCTTAGTATCCCTATCATCTGCAACCCCATAGAGCCTACTCTGAATATCTATTATGACGTGGATCCGACGCAGCTCTGTATTGTGTTCTGGGACGTTTGTTGTCGTTGCACGCACACAGTCCATTTTCGAACGCATGTTCATAGGACATTTTTTCCTCCATTTACAGTCAAGGACCCATCCCTGCAGTTTGCCGGTTTTACTAATATTCACTCTGTAGACAAATGTAGGCAAAAGTGTGCGCAAATAATGAGTGTTTCCGTAAACGCTTAATACTGAAATTTCTTTTACAAATCAGGTTGCAAATTGACAAGAGCTCGTTATTGTATATTGCACTTAAAAATATTTAACTAAAACAACTTTCATAGCATTATGGCATGGTTCACGTTTACCGTAATATTTAATTACAACAACTCTGTTTGTATTTACCACTTTCTCTGCACTTATTCACAAAGTAGCATCATCTTTCACATGTTAGAAAAACTCTCTGCAAGAAAGTTCAAATTTGTAATACAGCCTTAATAAGTTCAACAGAGTGACAGTTTCTTTCATCACTCCATTTGTTAGTCATCAGTGAAAACTCCCTATAGCTGCATTCTACCGAAGCACAAGACCAAACTTTCATCACAGAAGCTTCAAGCTTGCCAGCATGAAAAAGAGAGAGTTCAAAGATGATAAACTCAAAATCTCATTTGTTGATTTCGGAACCATCTTTGAATGATATGGAAATGTTAGCGTAAATAAATAAAACTTTACGGAACACAAGGGAGAACTTTATCATATACGTCAAATACGTAGATGCGTAAAATGTTGACCCAAATATTAATTTTTTTCGCAGATTCGGATAAGTTTTGTTTGTTTCGTGGGTCACCATTTGCGAAAATCTAGTTCTCTCTCTCAAACTCGATCCTATGGAGTGAGAGGGAGAGTTTTAGTTTTAGGGAATCAAAATTTACGAAGTAAATAAGTATTTTTTGTTTATCCGTAACCATTTTCCACGCAAAATTGAGAACATGGATTTTCTTGAATTACAGCGCCAACTACCAAGAACCAAAACAAATGTTTAACACAAAATGTACGAAGTTTTTTATGTAGAATCTGATTCTGCAATAAAAAATGGGGGTTCCCATTTGAAATTTTAAAGTTGCCTCCCGCCCCACCCCCTGGGGGCTGGGGTGGCGGGATAATTTTAGCAGCAGATGTCACCCTCGAAAATAATCAACTTTGGATTCTAAACATTTTTTCGAGTGAAGCATATTTTTCGAGTTATTCTGGTTTGTCAACTTAAAATTTACATGCTGTATACTAATCTCATATTCGAGATATGCAAGATATGTAATTTTAATGCTGTAGAGAACAAACTTAGTTACACGATCTGACTCGTAAATTAAGTAGAAAATCGTCACAGTGTACTCATTTTCAAGAATGAGATGGGGGCCTGCATATCAAATAGTTACAGGTTGCATGTGAGGGCACCGGTTCGTCAATACGTCAATACTTTAAACATGTTTCTTTTTCCGCTTGTAACGTCCAGCTGTGCAGTGGAGCTGTCTACACGTTTGTGTAAACGTGAATTCATTATATGGAGAACAGTTAATTTTCTGAATGACCATTTAAAAATTCTGACTGTCTTTGTACGTAGAATTATACTAGTTAAGTGAGGCAATACAATGTCACAAAGCATCAGTCAGTAGCCCAGCGCATGGCGACTTAGTTTATGTTAGTACCTGAAACCTGATTACCAAGCAGAGAGTTTCTGTTCATTATTTTCACTATTATTATTATTAGTATTAGTATTATTATTTCTTCACTAAATTATTAGTTTTGAGTCACAGCATATAAATCTCTTTTGTTAAAATGACGTTGACTTATGTTGTTAGTTTACTTAAAACAATAAGACGGCAGCCAGCCAGCTTGGAACTATCAGTCAGATTAAATACAAGTAGTGATATGATTCTCGGTAAAAGGCAGTTCTTAGCAGTGAATTTAACAAGAAGCATATGATCAATAAATACAAAAAGAACACGTTACAACTCGTAGGGATATTTCAACCTACGACTTCAAGGGATAATTTTGAAAAGCAAAGCAACATCTCCGAAAAATGTGATTCTGGTTCCCTGAAAAATTAACAGTTACGCATTAGGAGTGACAACGTCTTTGAATTTATAACAGCACGGAGTGAAACAAACCCATATGTGATGCAATAACCAGCTTCTATGCAGGTCGTGATAGCAGTCTCTCAGTACCTATCACTAGGCACCAAAACACGTGACAGGATACCTCGTCCATGCACAATTAACCTTCGTTACAGTAAATAAACTGAATTGGCTTGACTCGATTCCTTACGCACTGTGATGTCTGCTCAACAACGTGGGGCTCCGTCAGACAAAGGCAGCTTACTCCTCAACATCAGAACACAGCATGAAGTGTATCTTTGAGTTTCCCATACCAAGTCCGAACCAGCTGTGAGTGGCCAAGAATAATGGCGTAGTACGTTTAAACTAGAAGGACCTCATGTCACAACACCCGCGAACGAAGAGTATTTTTCCAAGAGCAGGCCGAATGCCGAAGACTTAAGTTTGTCCCATTGGTCAAGCAAAGAGGTTGCTAAGGATCTTGTATCGATAGAGGGAAATCGGTTAGAGCAAGTTCTCCTAGACTGTAGCAAATACAAGCCTCACAATTCACGAAAAGGCAAAATATACTGGGACGATATGGAAGTGCTGAGCAAACACGTACTTTTCCATCTTTTGCAGGAGGATGCGGACATGTGCCCTGTACGAGATTAAGAGTTGGCCTGATTCTGGGGAATCTGGTGTTTCTGCTTCACTACTTATGCTAACATTAGAAGAGTCAAATGTCATGCATACAATGTTGTAAGATCTGGATGTATCAGGAACACTGTGATTTCGTCTTCTAGTTCAGTGCACTATAACCCTCCTACTTAATTCAAGATAACGAGTAATTATTCTATTGTCAGATAAATACTGGTGTTCGAGTTCTTATCTACTTCCCAAGGGTAAGCGTCACCACTATAGACTACGGTAGCGACCTTGGTTGTGAGAATAAGTACTGATTGCTGATTTAGTCATACTTCCAAATTGTAATACAGAAATTCATCCATTATGTCTGCCAATATGAAGCAGCCACTCACTAAATAAAGTTCGGCAATGAGCATCTGAATTTCATATAACTATGTGAGCTTCAGAATACTTTCGTGAAATAAGCTGAATTACAGCAATATAAATGACGATGATTCACCCTTAGTATGTTTTTCAGAGTATTACGCTTAGCCTGCATTATAAAACTTTTGAATCACATTAACACTACCTTTTTTTTAAAAAAAAAGTGCTTTACCAAATCTGGAATTCCATTTCCCATTAAAAACACACTGCAGTAAGAGATTTGTCATTTTATAAATGTAATCTTTCGAAACTTTTTAAGGAACAGATATCGAAATCCAACAAAATCTAATTTGTTCGCAGCCGCCTAATGTTCGTTACAGAAAAACACATATTTGGGCCTTACCTGTGTATTGATCTCTAGATAATAATTTTGTACAATGCAGAGAAGAAGAATATGGAAGTAAGCTTGATAAATCAAAGAATCAGGATTTTGTCCGTTGAAAGTTTTTTTATCAAAAATTATTATTACGGCAACAGACGTACGTAAATGCGGACATGTCAGTATTCTGATAGAGAACAAAAAGCAGCAGTTACTTACTCTTCCTGTAAATCATGAAAAATCAGTCCTCTTGTATCTGACTGCGTTTTTTTAAATTTTCTCTAACATCTCCAAACAGTTATACTGTAGTGATCCTGCACGCAACAGACAACTTATCTTGTCTTGCTGCTGCAGCTCCACGAATATTCTGCATCCAACAACATGCTAAAATAATTCAAAAGAAATGTTGCGAATCATGCAGAGTTCAATGCTTGGTCACAACTGGTGACCTTTTTTACAGACACTAAATTATTGGGAGGGGTTTAGTCAACAATTAAGCGGTGGTAAAAATGAAAGGAATGAATAAACTCGTTTAATTTAGTATATTATGAAAACTGACAATTCACAGTGAGAGAACTTTACTCAGATCTTTCTTTTCCTTGGATAGTTTGATCAGCAAAGACTTCAATTATTTCCACAATGTCTTTAATCAATAATCCCAACAAAGACACGAATATTCCTTTCAATGTATGTGCACACAAATCAGACAAAATCCCTCCAGCGCGGAAGCAAGCAACAACTACGTGCAGCAAAAAAAGGCGAATTACGAAAAATCCTCGATTAGTAAAAAAATCTCCTCTGGAGCCACTATGACGGTGAGGGCAGACTGCGACCTCTCCTGACCGCGGCTTCTCTCCACGCCAGGCTCTGTCAGAGTACTCTCAACAAGTGTTCGCTCGCTATCACTCGCGATAGTAAAATTTCGGACTCAGAGTTTGTGTATGCACGCAACAGCAGAATCAATAGCAAACTTTCCATAAGAAGTTTTCACAATATATTAAGTTTGTAGTTTCCAGAGAAATAATTTTAATTTTGGACAAATATTTGATTTTTTAGAAATATACGACTCGTTCTGTTTGTCTGGAACCTTCCTTCATCCTTCTTTATCAATTGCAAATCTTTTCTCGCTCACCCGTTTTATAAAATATTGTAATCTTCGTTTCCTCATGTAATATTCTCTCTCTACACTATATTCCAGCACTATGCCCTGTTTCAGGATTTATTTCACTGAGCTGTTCGCTCATAGTTATTTGATGTATATCTTTCTCGTATGATCTCTCTCTCACACCGTCATTTTTTTTTCTTTCCTTACCGGCTTTCACAATATCTAATGCATTTTCGTAATACTACACACCAAGTGCTTTCAAGTACCTCTAACATAGTTTTTCTTTGGTTTTTACTTCACTTCTATACAATTTTGTGATCAAGATGTGCAGATTTAGAAACAGTTTTCCCCATTTTAAGTGAACATATGATATTAACTTTTCTTCGCCTGCATCAATCAATTTTGGCGTCTTGCGCAATTTTTTCCCAGGACGCAGAGTTGTCTCTCATCACTTTCGGTTGTTATGTTGGAATTCCCTCAAATAATGTTTTGTAATTTCACCTTACCTTTGTTTATCCTCCTTTTCTTATTCCTACGAATAGCTGTACTTGTTTCTGAGGAGGCATTGTTCTCTGAGATTCTTAGCTGCTGTGCATGTTGCACATCTTAGTTAATAAGAAAAACTTGCCTTAATTTGTTGTCCACTTAAATCCACTTTAATTTTTAGATGTGACACATAACCCATCCGTCTCTGTATTTAGTTCGCAGTCCTCCGAGAATTTGAAACATCTTACTGCTCCCATATTTGCAGCCAGATGCAAGATAACAAGAATTTACATATGGGGATAAAATCTTAATGTAATTCAGCCCTCCTAAACAGAACACGTACACTTACTTCTGTCTTCCTCTTGTCAATGTCGTCCTTTCGCACTTGAGAGATGAGACGGTTCCGACCATCTGCTGGTGTAGCTGTATCCTTTCGTGAAGGACTCAGCTGTGGAGATACGTTTACAACACATTCGCGAGTCCGACTGCGGCTACTCGCACCCCCGATCGGTTGGCAGGGATGAAAGACGCTCGCCGCTATCAGCGCGACCGATCTGCGAGAACCAGCGACAAGTGGTCGCGGCGGCAGAGGCCGGTTCCCACAAGAACAGCCACCTGTCTGCGCCGAGGTGGTCCGCGGACCACAGACGGCGCGGCTCGCTCCTGCTGTCTATCGAGGCCACAGGATTCTCACACCTCTCGTCGTCGAGGAAGATGTCACAAGTTCTCCCCTACGAAACACTGTCCAATTTTGTTGTGTCTAGGCTAATCTTCTCAATGTGACGCCCCATAGGAGTGCCCCGTCGCTAATACGAGGCATATTATTTACACAGATTCGTTCTTCGATAAGAAGAAAATACTATAAATATCATTAAATTATGATTCTGTCCACATTTTACATGTTTTTATGAACGAATAGGGACCCAAAAGTAAAGGGAATTGGGCTACGATGAGGAGGGAGAGTGGGGGTACCCATTGTTCGACGAGGAGTCCGTTACGGTCACGCCACCTGAGTCAGTGTGTGAATTTGTGTCGCTGTGAGTACATCGGTTCGCACATGTGAGTTTTTTTTTTTATAAAACAACTTTTTCCATTTCGACGAAAACGTGACGGCACATTGTCGAGAGGAACGTACGGCTGTGAAATTTTATTTCCTGTTGCGGAAATCGGCCGCGCGGAGTCTATTGTAATGCTTAATACTGCTTATGGGGATGCTGCCCTAAGTAAAACCAAAGTCTATGAGTGGTGAAATGGAGAAATGTTAGTTAAAGATCAACCCCGCTCAGGATGCCCCTCAACGTCAAGAAGTGAGGAAAACGTCGGCAAAACCAATGTTCTTGTTCGTGAAGATCGTCGTCGATCCATTGATCAAGTCTGTGAGATGTCTGGAATCAATTCAGAGGATTTTATCCGAAGATTTGCGCATGAGAAGGGTTGAAGCCAAATTTTTCCCTCGCCTTCTCACAGATGAGCGAAGGGAGCGCCGACTTCAGGCATGTTTTGAGCTTCAGAATCAGCTCAAAGAGGATCCTGAACTTTTTTCCAAGGTGATTACTACCGAGCGAGGTGGCGCAGTGGTTAGACACTGGACTCGCATTCGGGAGGACGACGGTTCAATCCCGCGTCCGGCCATCCTGATTTAGGTTTTCCATGATTCCCTAAATCGCTCCAGACAAATGCCGGTATGGTTCCTTTGAAAGGGCCGATGACCTCGCTGTCTGGTCTCCTTCCCCAAAGAACCCAACCAACCCCAACTCAAGGTGATTACTGGTGATGAATCGTGGTGCTATGGATACTACCCCGAAACGAAGCAGCAACCAAGCCAGTGGAAGACGAGTGGCTCTCCTCGTTCCAAAAAAGCTCGCCGAGTGAGGTCAAATATCAAGACAATGCTCATTTGTTTCTTCGATTGCAGAGGTGCTGTGCACGCGGATTCCGTTCCCCTGGGTGAAACTGTCAACCAGGAGCTATACTTGTAGGCTTCGAAAAGAGTGAGGGAGAGTATCCGGCAGGAAAGGGCAAATCTTTGGCGCACAGGCGACTGGTTCTTCCATCATGACAGCGCACCTGCCCACACCGCCCTCACCGTAAAGCAGTTATTGATTTATTGATCAAAAATGGCATGACACCGATTGTCCACGCCCCCCCCCCCTCCCCCCCCCCCCATACTCACCGGACCTAGCCCATGTGATTTCTTTTTGCTCCCCAGACTCAAAAGGGACATGAAAGGAAAGAGTTTTGCCACTGTAGAGGAGGTAAAACAAAAATCACTGTAAGGGTTACAGAACATCCCGATAAGTGAATTTAAAAACTGGTTTGAACAATAGAAGAATAGTTTGAAGAAGTGCATTGTGATCAATGGAGAATACTTTGAAAGTGATCAAAACTTGGTGTAAAAAATTAAGAAATAAAGACATTATGACGAATTTTCCGTTTTTCTTTGTGCCCCCTCGTATTTCTCTATATGGTTTTCATTGTTTTTCAGATTTGGCATACCACTCTTGAAGTTTCTGTATTTCGACGTCAAAGAAACCAGAAACCTTGACGCCTGTGAACAAACCGACTTCATGCGATGTAGTTTTCGCTTCTTCGTCGTCTTTGAACCGGTAACTGCCAAGGAACTGCTCTAACTACTGAAACAGGCAAAAATCACTGGGTTTAAGGTCTGGACGGTAAGGTGAATGATCCAGTCGTTCCCATTCAAAAAAGTACACCTTGTATTTGTTCAGAAACGTATGACCTCATACTGTAATGAAGCGACATCACAAGAGAAGACACCAAGCCGCGGCGCTTGTTAGTACGAGTATACAGTACGCAGAAATTTTTTAAACGTCACAAGGATTTGATTGTTGTGGCTCTCGGCATAAAATCCACTAATAAAATTCTTTCCCTGTCCTAAGAGACAGTCGATATGATCTTTCATGCTGAAGTTGTCTTTCACTTAGGTTAGCGATGATGTACATCGCCATTCCATTGACTGTTGGCTAAAAACACCCAAGTCTCATGTCCTGTAACGATGTGTCCAAAGGTTCGTCTCCTTTCTGATTGTATAGAGTGAAAAACAACAAACCACAGCCCACTCTGATCTGTGATCGTCAGAAAGCACTCTTCGAACCCACCGAGATACAGTTTTTAATTCAGTTTCTCCGAAACAATGGTACACAGAACTGACCTTGAAAACTGTGAAAAATCAATTGATAACTTTGAAATTGTAAATCGTAACCTCTCTCGAATTTTCCAGAAAGAGACAAGGTACTGTCGAAATTAAAGCTGTGAGGACGGGTCGTGACTCGTGCTTGGGTAGCTAACATGGAAGAGTACTTGCCCGCCCTCACTGTAAAGCACTCTTCGAACCCACCGAGATACAGTTTTTAATTCAGTTTCTCCGAAACAATGGTGCACAGAACTGACCTTGAAAACTGTGAAAAATCAATTGATAACTCGGTCTCGGTCTCGAACACAGTTTTAATCTGCCAGAAGTTTCACAGCTCCTAGCTTTGAGTTACAATTGGTCAGTTCTGCCAAGCCACGAGCTCATACTTTCCCCATAACGTTCTGCAAGATTTTAAGAATGTTACCATGTTAACCCACAATGTACAATAAAATCGTAAGTCACGTAATTCACAAAATACTTCATTAATATTCAGCCTAATATTTATTTGTACGTAAGATGGTGAGACACCTTCCTACCTAACGCATTACAGTCTGCTCATTTTGGCCTGTCACAACAACAAGTTCGTAAGTCTATAAAAGGTTTATAAACACGATATGTTGCAGAACACGTCGACATACTCTGATTCTTCAATTTTCATATGTGTATTTGTCTTCCATACATTGTGTAAAATTATTATTTAGAGAATTAAAAAGGAAAACACTTCATAATGTTCAGCAAAATTAGGCCTATTTGGTCAGGAGCCGGATTTCGGCTTCTCAGGGCATCTTCAGGTGACAACTGAAAGTGAAAACACAGATAAACATGATGTGCGACTTAACACAGATTTTATTTGTACAGAAGATACAAAAAAGACAAAGGTTTTACATGGGAAAGTATTGCAATATTTAGATTAACTAAACAGGAGGTAATCAACAATTTTCTGTAGAAATACATAGTGGGGGTAGGCAAAATAATGTGAACACCTATACTTACTTTGAAATACACTCCTGGAAATGGAAAAAAGAACACATTGACACCGGTGTGTCAGACCCACCATACTTGCTCCGGACACTGCGAGAGGGCTGTACAAGCAATGATCACACGCACGGCACAGCGGACACACCAGGAACCGCGGTGTTGGCCGTCGAATGGCGCTAGCTGCGCAGCATTTGTGCACCGCCGCCGTCAGTGTCAGCCAGTTTGCCGTGGCATACGGAGCTCCATCGCAGTCTTTAACACTGGTAGCATGCCGCGACAACGTGGACGTGAACCGTATATGCAGTTGACGGACTTTGAGCGAGGGCGTATAGTGGGCATGCGGGAGGCCGGGTGGACGTACCGCCGAATTGCTCAACACGTGGGGCGTGAGGTCTCCACAGTACATCGATGTTGTCGCCAGCGCTCGGCGGAAGGTGCACGTGCCCGTCGACCTGGGACCGGACCGCAGCGACGCACGGATGCACGCCAAGACCGTAGGATCCTACGCAGTGCCGTAGGGGACCGCACCGCCACTTCCCAGCAAATTAGGGACACTGTTGCTCCTGGGGTATCGGCGAGGACCATTTGCAACCGTCTCCATGAAGCTGGGCTACGGTCCCGCACACCGTTAGGCCGTCTTCCGCTCACGCCCCAACATCGTGCACCCCGTCTCCAGTGGTGTCGCGACAGGCGTGAATGGAGGGACGAATGGAGACGTGTCGTCTTCAGCGATGAGAGTCGCTTCTGCCTTGGTGCCAATGATGGTCGTATGCGTGTTTGGCGCCGTGCAGGTGAGCGCCACAATCAGGACTGCATACGACCGAGGCACACAGGGCCAGCACCCGGCATCATGGTGTGGGGAGCGATCTCCTACACTGGCCGTACACCACTGGTGATCGTCGAGGGGACACTGAATAGTGCACGGTACATCCAAACCGTCATCGAACCCATCGTTCTACCATTCCTAGACCGGCAAGGGAACTTGCTGTTCCAACAGGACAATGCACGTCCGCATGTATCCCGTGCCACCCAACGTGCTCTAGAAGGTGTAAGTCAAGTACCCTGGCCAGCAAGATCTCCGGATCTGTCCCCCATTGAGCATGTTTGGGACTGGATGAAGCGTCGTCTCACGCGGTCTGCACGTCCAGCACGAACGCTGGTCCAACTGACGCGCCAGGTGGAAATGGCATGGCAAGCCGTTCCACAGGACTACATCCAGCATCTCTACGATCATCTCCATGGGAGAATAGCAGCCTGCATTGCTGCGAAAGGTGGATATACACTGTACTAGTGCCGACATTGTGCATGCTCTGTTGCCTGTGTCTATGTGCCTGTGGTTCTGTCAGTGTGATCATGTGATGTATCTGACCCCAGGAATGTGTCAATAAAGTTTCCCCTTCCTGGGACAATGAATTCACGGTGTTCTTATTTCAATTTCCAGGAGTGTAGTTTAGTAATAATGGGCTTGACCCCCATTTGCCCGTAATATAGCTGCGCTTCTTCTTGGAATACTGGAAAATAATGATTGTATAGTCTCCAGTGGAATGTTATGCCACTCTTCGATCAGAACCTCTTCTAACTCCTATAGTGACGAGGGAGGCGGAAATCTGCTCCGGAGTCTGAGCTCCAATACCGCCCACAAGGATTCGATTATGTTCAAGTCCGGTGACTGTGCTGACTAGGGAAGACGCTGCAGTTCAGTTGCATGCTCCTCATGCTACGATTGTACTGTCCTGGCTGTGTGAATGGGTGCATTATCGTCCTGAAACATGTAATCATTCTTGGGGAACAACATTTGAATCATGGGAACCTTATAACCTAAAATGTTCACATCATCGTTAGCTGTAACACGGCCTTTGAGATTAATGATGGGACCAGCAGAATACCGTGATATGGTTGTCCACACCATCACACTTCCACCTCCATGCTTAACCGTTAGAATCAAGCAAACATGATTGTAGGCTTCTTTCGACGTTCTTCAGACGCAAACCGGCCCGATGCTGGAAACAACGATAACGTTGGCTCGTCGAACCATATGACGTCGAGGATTTATGTTCCTGATACCATATTTTACGCTTCTTTGCGTTGGTTGTCGTCACTAATGGTTTCGGTAGAGCAGCTCATCCATGAATATTCGCTTCATGGAGTTCTCGGCGGACGTTGTCGATAGATACATGGTCTCTAAGATGGCTATTGTGCTCTGCAGTCACTTTAGCCGGCGTAGTTTTGTGTCGTTTTGACACAATTCGTGTTATTAGCGTACGACGATCTCTGTCATTTAGTTTTGATTTGTACCCACTATTACGTTTACACGATGTTTTTCCACGTTTTGAGTAGACTGTCATGACTGTTGGAACAGTTGCTCTTGAAACATTCAGTAAGTTGGCTGTCTTGGTTACTGATGCTCCAGCTAACTGGCACCCCACAATCTGCCCTCTTAGGAACTGTGTTGGGTGTTTCATTGCACATCGACCTCGGCCTCTGAATGCAAATACGAAGATTGCACTACTTGGAAACGATCTGCACTGATGCCTAGTCCGTACTGGAGATCCACAGTCCAGCGCGACACGTGCCTTACCTCTGTTGTTGACCGTCAAACACAACCATCCCATTACTAACACTGTTCACATTATTTTTCCTATCCCTGTGTAACAAAAGATGAGAAATAAAATGAACTGACAGCCTGAATTTAGTATTTGTAACGAAAACTTAATTCAACAAGAGGAAAAATGGAAATTGAGTCTGATCATTTAGTACTAGGCTGGCATTCTGTGTCATGTGTTTGTTAATTTCCACTACTGTTATCTTCCTGCTGTTTTTTAATGCAAAACTTCACATTCTACATCATATGGATGGTTTGCAGCTAAAAGATGAACAGCAAAGTTCGAATCTTTCTTCTTTAATCGGCAGTTTCTCTCATGTTAGGGTAAGAACTGAAGAGTTTCTCCGCTTCTCCGCAGAGTCGGCGAGGAGAGGAACATGTCACAAACATTGGCAAGGAGAAGGGGCAAGAAGATGTGTAAAGATGTCAAGGAATACCTCCCATGATACTTGAGACAGCTGTAAAGAGCAATAACTGCATGGGTAGAACGAGATGTAACTGAGGACGTTGGGTGCAAGCGCTACTCTCAGATGAAGAGTGTGACACGCGAGACGGATTTGTGGAAGGCCGCATCAAAGCACTCAGAAGACAGATGACCCATAGAAATAACAATACAAAAAAATTAAGAAACTTACATGGGAAACCAACTGATCGCTGGTCATATTGGTACATTTCCTTTCTGATGTGCAACCACTGAATGTTAAAGGTGTATGTTGAGTGGCGATAAGTGGTGAGAGAGGGTAAACTTCGTAATTTTATTCTTATGCTCTGGACGATGAAGGAAGAATATGTGAGTTTCCTTGGAATCCAGTCTCCTCGAATCAGACCAAGCGCCTGTCGATCTTAACTATCGCTCTTGGCAGACAAATAACATTGAAATGTCTAGATACGTAGACCATAAAAAATTAGGAAAGGAGTTGGAATTTGCTTGTCGACATTGGCACAGAGTCTTTTCAATACTGATCCAAAACTAGACGTTTCTCTTTCTTGCAGACACAGTGTCTTGTTCTCTAAGATGATTACGGTTTATGTAGGCACTCATACTGCTGAGACTTGAAATTATTTGTGGAAGAGGGCTTGTCCGCTAATTGTGGAACGAAGAGACAGCTTGGCTCCTTATCTCAAAATCCTTTCACTGTTCCGTTAGTGCGTCAACTATTTAGTTAGCAGCAACCTCTATACCGTATTTCGTACCTTCGTCATCATTATTATAGTAATCTCTGTCCTCTTGTCCGCATGCTTGTGTCTATTAACATGGGAACAAATGATATAAGTAGGAATAGGATCACCACCAAGGAGAACAGTGAAGAACATACACAGTCTATTTCCTGTGCATAATATATTTTTTTTTTTTTAAATCAGAGTCAGTGCATTTTTACTGCTGCTCCTGTCGTCTCTTTCGCTTCCCTTGAACACCTTTTCTTTGTTTTACTTTGCACGAGCTTGCGTAGTACTTGTTTTTTAATTGGAAATTACGTCTCTTAGCTCTGTTACGATACCAATGCACATGTCACCAAACTGTAGGGGAAAAACAAATTAGTTAGCAAGCATGAATACTTTCACCAAAGCTAAAGCTCAACAAGTAATCGTAGGCAGACAGCATCAGCCCATGTGAATCGAGCTTTGTGCATACCGGGCAAGTATATGTCTCAGGCGCCGCCCTGATGCAGACGCACTCAAGTAGACATTCTTCCCAGAATTATATATATATCCTCTGCATTTTATCTCGCTATCAACTCCAAAACTGGACTCTGCTTTCTTTCCTTTTTGATATTTCTGCATACTAAATGATCAACACCTACGGTAAAACCGTTAGGTAACGAAGAGCTGTTGCTTGCTGCCTTCCACCCAGTCAATTGTGTCCAGACAACGTGAATGCGTCACAGCTTGCAGCTCTGAAGGAAAGGACGCATTAATATTGGTCTCTAAAAATTTGTCAATTTTGAAAGCAATTTTTTTGTAAGAGAATAAGCAACCGAGATTTCTTACACAAAAACCACTGAGCTCAGACACTGTGAGATTCTCTTCTTTTTTTGCAATAAAATTACATTTATCATTTTTTTACACAACTAGTCGATCCACAGTCGATAATTTTCTGGCATCATGTTACGATTCTTCAACCACGCTGCAGCCCAGTTGATATCTTCCGTCACCTCCTAAACCTTTCTATACACAAGCAATTCTCTTGCGTATCTGAAGTAGCTGTTCCCTGGATTTGAAACTAATTCATTGTCATCTGCAGACCATATTCTGCCGTTTTTGGTTTTTTTTTTGTTTCCATGCTAATTCACACCAAACTCATATAACGTATCATCTCTTATTCCTGTTTTAGTTTATTTCCTGTTTCAACGCTCTTTCTTTTTCAGTATTCTCTGTTTTTCATGTCAACTTTTGAAATCGCTTCAAGTGTTTGTTATTCGTTGATAATGTAGTTGTTATGCTTCGCTGATCTTTTTACCTAGCCAATACATTTTACATTTATCACCAACTTATTCGCCTCTGCCCTCAAATTTTTAATTTCCACAGCATATTTAAATTTTGCCATCCTATGTTTCAATTCGTACAATTTATGAAAAATTTTTACCCTTTACGATAATACCCTCCGGGAAATCAGATTAAGGGAGTTGTGTATTCGGAACCTTGCAAATTATGAGACCATCATGAGAGTAAGAAGAATGCATGTCCTAATAGTACATTCTGTGTCCTTAGAGAAAGGATTTCGATAGCTCTCGGCAGCCTCATGTTGTAAATCATCAGAAGTATGTTCTCGTCGACATGATAGTGCAGTATTACAGACACCATTCCATTCGATCGACACATTTTAAATTATTATTTTTAACCTTTCTACTGAGGGACAACAGTCATATAAAGAATAGTCATTGTAATGCTCTGTTGCGAGATACCTGTCTTGAGAGTAGTAACGATTGAACCGATTACGTACGATCAGTTTTGAAATATGTGCCTCAGGACTGCCTTAGGAGTTCCTTTCTAATCCTCCTTCTTCCGTTGTAGTATCAGTAGCACAAGCACGTCTTGTTCCACACATTGACTCACATGGGCTCTATTTGTGAACTGTGTTTATCACCTCCGGACAAATTGCGAGATTTATGATGGTGACTCTCGTAATAGCGATTAAGTTATTATCATAAAGATTTCGTTGATTATGACTTGCGTTATGAGAACCGCGATCGAGGAACTACAGAATACAATGAACAGTTTTCTTTGTCCTTCACTAATTCATTACGCACACAACATGTTTCATTTGTCGCTACGTCATACTCACGTGAAACGTTAAGTTTCCTATATTTTATGTCTGATTAGTAGCGATCGATTACCCCTGAAAGATGGTAGAAGCCGACCTCGGGGAAGACCAGATTGGATTCCGCAGAAATGTAGGAACACGGAGGGCAATACTGACCCTACGACTTACCTTAGAAGACAGGGTTGTAGCCTATGCCCAATGTTATTCAGTCTGTATATTTAGCCAACAGTGAAGGAAACAAAAGAAAAATTTGGAATAGGAATTAGAAGAAATAACAAGCTTGAGATTTGCCGATGACGTTCTAATTCTGTCAGAGACAGCAAAGCCGCGCGGGGTTAGCCAAGCGGTCTTAGGCGCTGCAGTCATGGACTGTGCTGCTGGTCCCGGCGGAGGTTCGAGTCCTCCCTCGGGCATGGGTGTGTGTGTTTGTCCTTAGGATAATTTAGGTTAAGTAGTGTGTAAGTTTACGGACTGACGACCTTAGCAGTTAAGTCCCATATGATAAAAAAAAAGAGACAGCAAAGGACTTGGAAAATCAGTTGAACGGAATGCATAGTGTGTTGAAACGAGGATGTAAGATGAACGTCAACAAAAGCAAAACAAGCATAATGGAACGTAATCGAATTGAATTAGGTGACGCTGACGGAATTAGATTAGGAAATGAGACACTTAAAACCGAGCGAGGTGGCGCAGTGGTAGCAGACTGGACTCGCATTCGGGAGGACGACGGTTCAATCCCGTCTCCAGCCATCCTGATTTAGGTTTTCCGTGATTTCCCTAAATCGTTTCAGGCAAATGCCGGGATGGTTCCTTCGAAAAGGGCACGGCCGATTTCCTTCCCTATCCTTCCCTAACCCGAGCTTGCGCTCCGTCTCTAATGACCTCGTTGTCGACGGGACGCTAAACACTAACCTAACCTAACCTAAGACACTTAAAGTACTAGATGAGTTCTGCTATTTGGGGAGCAAAGTAACTGACAGTGGTCGAAGAGGAGAGAGGATATAAAATGTAGACTGGTGATGACAAGGAAAACATTTCTGAAGAAGAGAAATTCGTTAACATCGATTATAGATTTGAGTACCAGGAAGTCTTTTCCGAAAGTATTTGCATGGAGTGTAGCCATGTATAGGAGCGAAACATGGACGAGAAATAGTTTAGACAAAAAGAGAATAGAAGCTTTCGAAATGTGGTACTACAGAAGGATGATGAAGATTTAAGGGGTAGATCACGTAACTAATGAGGAGAGGAGTTTTTGGCACAACTTTCCTAGAAGGAGGTATCGGTTGATAGCACACGTTCTGGGGCATCAAGAGATAACCAATTTAGTATTGCAGGGAGGCGTGGAGGATAAAAATCGTAGAGGGAGACGAAGAGATGAGTACATTAAGCAGATTCAGAAGGATGTAGGTTGCAGCAGTTACTCGGAGATGAAGTGACTTGCTAAGGATATATTAGCATGGCGAGCGGCATCAAACCAGTCTTTGGACTGAGAATCACAACAACACGCAGTCAGTATGGAATTTTAGGTCCTTATTAGCTACAAAACGTCAAATAACTTCTTCGTCGCCTTATTTGCTACTGTTAAAGAAAAACGTTTGTGATCGCAATAGAACAGATTTGAAAGAAAGATAATTTGTACTTAGTAACTACGACGTGTACTAAAATTTTGACTGACGTAGAAATTCAGTACTTTTTGATGAGGTTGTGATTCTGAACAAACGCAAAAGAATTGTTCTCGCACAGGATTCGGTTTCAATTGAAGCAGCAATGCGACAATAACTTTTAGAGTTGAACAATGAAATAATAGAATAAAAAGTCCGCTTCAGTTGCCCGTAATTTCTATTTATTCCACGACGTGAACTAGAGGAGGAGCGACTAGAGCTAAAGAGTTATGGCCGTTGACACACCAAAAAGAAAGGAAAGCCGTGATAATTGGTGTACTCACACAATTATGGGAACATAAATGTGTGGCGGTCGGACCAGTCAAGTCATGGGGGTTACGCCAACGTCAGACAGACGCATGAGACTGAAACAAAGGCGCTAACACAGAGGGAGGGATCGGAACAAAAATGAACGGCGTGCTTCGATACACTGCCTCTACACCGGCGTTGTACTCTGTCATCACATCTGCCAGAGATCACCTGCCATGCTTTAGAGAACGCGATAGCCTCTGTTCTCTACATTCAACGTTGATGTCGTGATTTCACCATTCTTGAACCTCTTTTCTCAGTTCCCTGCGACAGTAGCAAGCCAACAGACGACAAGGCTTGTTCCCCGGTCCCGGGTCATAATAATGTTCCATTTCTCAAAGTCACTCATGCCAGTGGATTTCCCAAGTTTCGGCCTGTATCGTCGCTGGAATGATTCCCCTTTTATTTGTGATCGTCTTATACTCTTTCTCTACCGTGTCACGTGTCTGCAGCGTCACCAGGTGTCATTCCGTCTCGTAGTGGGCAGTAGTCATAATGTTATGGTTAGTCAGTGTGTTTCTATAAAACGTTGACACTGTTTGCACACATCAACAAAAGCGTTACGTCACCCCGATACGTCGTGCAGATGTGTTGCTATTGTGACTGTTCCTGCATCAACCGGATGGTCACCCCTGACGTCGTTTGTGAACATACACACAGTTATCATGACCGCTACCTAGGGGAGAACGCCGTACTCGAATGGTTGCAGCACTTCAGCTGAAAGTACAGCAGTAGTAGGGATGCCTTAGGGATGTTTGAGAAACACAAAGTGAACATCCATCTTGCCATAAAGGACAGTCGCGACGAATCATTGGGTTCGCATAATCAAGTAACGCACAAAAGATTTGTCGTCCACGGAAATTATTCGTCGTGACCACTGGGGTCGAAGTGATGTGGTGTGGACACGGAACCTGTTCCAATCGACAGGTAATATTGAGGACTTAAACCGCACAGGCCGTTCACGTTCTTGAAGTGCAGAGGATGATCTATATCTACGACTTTTGAACCAAAGGAAACATGAGCTGGGTGATTCAGAAATGAACTCAGCGTTCGAAGATGCTGCAGAACGTCCTCAAAGTGTTTTCATGATCCGACTCTCATGGCAAGCACCAAGTCGTACACCACAACACAATGGACTCCGTTGCAGGTAGGCAAGAAATAATGCAGAATGGATGCCCAAGGACTGGTATCGGATGTTGTTTATGGACGAAACACGAACCTGTTCCTACTCTGATAGTCCCAAACAACGTGTTTGGAGATAACCCAGTAATATCGAACGCCTCCAACAATGTGTCCCACATGCGCAACATGGTGATGGTGGATTGATTTTTTGGGGTGGCATTACATTGGACCACCATATCCGTCTCGTGGTTGCTCAGGGCAGCGTCACTATCCTACGGTACAGGAACTAGATTCTGCAACCAATAGTAAGTCCATACCGCGAACATTTTGGTGACAATTTTGTCCTGAAGGATGATAACTCAGGTGCTCATTGTGCTGTTCTCGTGAATAAGTTCTTTCATCATGTTAGCATCACTGGAATGGGGTGACCTCCCTGTTTCCCGGACGTGTACTCAATCGAACATGTGTGGGATCGACTAAATGAGCTACTACTGTACAGCGGCAACGACCACGTACTCTGCACGACTCACGCAGAAACACCATTGAAGAGTGGGATAATTTGGATCCGGGTTCGCCTCAGAATCTCATCGATGGTACGCAACTGAGCAATGGGACGTTCCAGTTTTTACATAAGTGATTGATTGTTTTGATTTGGTAATCTGGACACATTGCGAATGAATACATACTCATGCCACTGAGCTAATTCCTTTTCTTTTTGCCAAGAATTTCGAAATAAACGGATCATACGAAACTTTTGATAGTGTGCGTATATTAAGCTAATACTGTTCTCATTAGGGTTTGGTACATATATTATTTGTTTATTCTACCTTGTAACTATGTAGCGGAAGCTATGTTCTATTCGTCACATTTCATATTAATAATTTTAATTAAATAATTTTGTGGAACTCATCATTCCAACACTGAAATTTTAAATTTTTCTTATTCGTTTAATTTACATCTAAAGGTTTATGAGTTTCCCCGAAATTACATTTCACAGCGAACATAGTGTTAAGACAACCGCCCTCGATTTATAGGTTACTAACACACGCTAATGGTGTTAGGCACACGCCTGGGATAGCCGGTTCCGTACGTTGGAAGGAAGCAATTTTTGGGGGCAAGAAAACGCCACGCTATCTAGCATCGTGTCGGACCTCCTTTTTCCCGGCGTAGTTCGATAACTACACTTGGGATGGACTCAACAAGTCGTTGAAAGCCTCCTGCAGGAATACTGTTTTTTTGTTTTTTTCCTTTATTGTAATTTTAATACCTCTAAAAAGGTAGGCTGGCAGCAGCATTTTACGCCGCTCTTCAGCCTGAGAGTAGACAATAAGAAAAACAGAAAGAAGACTCATAATTGATATAATGGCGGGTAAAAACCAGTAGACATAGAATACAAAACATGGGGCCGTTCACACTTGACGATAATCCACACTACACACTGTTGACATGACGCACAAACACTGATGATTTCGATGGCACATGTGAACGATGGAGCGTAACGGTGAACACTAATCACAAAACACGACGACACGCACAAGAAACGGATAGCGATTATCTCCGGCGCGCGAATGTCCACGTAACGTGTGCGAGTCCGGGGACCTGCCAAGAGGGGTGGAAGGGTGAGGGGAAGGGAGAGGGGAGAGCAAAGATGCTAATGGCAGAGGAGATGGGAGGAGGAGTGGAGGGACAGGGGCAGGGGAAGCCCGGGGGAGGAGTGGGGAGAAAGGGAGAAGGAAGGGAAGGGGGAGAGAAGGGAGAGAGGGTGCCCAAAGGAACAAACACAGGAAGAGGGAGGAAGGATCAAAGTTGGCAGGAGGGGTAGATGGAGGGAAGGAGGGCATCATGAGGGAGGGGGAGCAAGCGGAAGCCACCTAGGGAGAGGGTGTGGAGAGTGGAGAGATGGAGAGCAGGTGGGACATGGAAGAACAGGCGCGGCAGCAGGCGGGAGCGGGAGAGGATGGGAGAGACCAGCAGGTGAGGAGGATCGAGTTTACGGGAGGTGTAGAGGATCCGTATCCGTTCGAGGAAAAGGAGGAGGTGGGGGAAGAGAATTAGGTCGTACAGGATCCATGTGGGGGAGGGGAGACATGCGACAGGCGAGGCGAAGAGCATAGCGTTCTAGGATCTGAAGGGATTTGTAAAAGGTAGGGGAAGCGGAGATCCAGGCAGGATGGGCGTAGCAAAGGATAGGGCGAATGAGGGATTTATAGGTATGGAGGATGGTGGAGGGGTCCAGACCCCAAATAAGGGCAGAAAGGAGCTTGAGGAGACAGAGTCAGGAGCGTGCCTTGGCTTGGATCATCCGGAGGTGGGGGGTCCAGGAGAGGCGACGGTCGAGGGTGACACCAAGGTACTTAAGGGTGGAGATGAGGGCGATAGTACAGCCATAGATGGTGATGTAGAAATCGAGGAGACAGAAGGAAGGGATGGTTTTGCCTACAATGATCGCCGGTCAAGATGGGATTGGAGAAGGTGTTGGGAGCGCTGCAGGGTGGGGGCAAGGGCAAGGAAGGCGGTGTCATCGGCGTACTGGAGAAGGTGGATGGGGGGTGAAGGCGGCGGCATGTCTGCCGTATACAAAAGGTACAGAAGAGGGGAGAGGACAGAACCCTGGGGCACACCGGCAGAGGGAAAAAAGGTGTAGGAATGCATGTTGTGGATGGTGACGTAGGAAGGACGTTGGGAAAGAAAGGAGCCGATCAGATGGACGTAGTTAACAGGAAGGGCGAAGGTTTGGAGTTTGAAGAGGAGACCGGAATGCCACACATGGTCATAGGCTCATTCAAGGTCAAGTGAGAGGAAGATAGCGGAACGACAGGAATTAAACTGTTCGGAGAGGAGATGAGTGAGATGAAGGAGAAGGTCAGTGGATGAGAAGGACGGCCGAAAGCCACACTGGGTAACGGGAAGGAGTCGGCGCTGGTGGAGATGCTGGTGGATGCTTCAGGTGGGGATGGGTTCCAGGACCTTGCTGAAGACCGAGGTAAGGCTGATGGGACAGTAGGAGGAAACAGCAGATGGCAGTTTACCGGGCTTAAGGAACATCAGGATACAGGAGGTTTTCCACAGGTCGGGGTAGTAGATGGTGGACAGAGCCTGGCCAGGGTGGAGAGGAAAGAGGCAGGAGCTTCACGAAGGTGGCGATAGGTGACACGATAGTGACCAGGAGCAGTGTCGCATTTCGTGCGGAGTGTACCAATGAGATCTTGTGTAGTGATTGGGGCATTGAGTTCTGTGTGTGCAATGTTGTCCAAGGACTGGAAACCAGGTGCAAGGGAAGGGACAGAGGTATCAGTTCGATCGCAGACATTCGGGAAGAGGGAATAATCGAACTGGGGATCGTCAGGGATGGTAAAGACATCGGAGAGGTAGCAGGCAAAGTGATTGGCCTTACTAGTATTGTCAGGGAAGGGTTGGTTTTCATGAAGGAGAGGATAGTAGGGGGAGGTTTTAGATCCGGGAAGGCGGCGGAAGGCTGACCAGTACTTGGATGAGTTGATAGGAAGGGTAGCGTTTAAACGGGTGCATGTCTGTCGCCAGTCCCGGCGTTTCTTAGCCACGAGCAAGTGACGGATGTGTCTCTGGAATTGCCGGTGGCGTCGTAGTGTGTCCGGGTCATGCGTGCGGAGGAATCCACGGTAGAGACGGTGGGATTCACGGAGGAGGAGGATGGCCTGTGGGGGTAAGGTAGGACAGTGGGGGTGGATGGCGACAGAAGGGATGTGTGCCTCCATGGCCTCAGATAACGTCTGCTGGAGAAATGAGGCGGCATGGGTATTATCATCAGGGTGGCGGTAGCGGAAGCGGTCGCCATCGACCTGGGTGGAGAGGGTAGTCCGGTAGGCATTCCAGTCGGCACGGGAATAATCATGGATGTACTTTGGGGGAGGGTCATGACGGTGGTTGGGGCGGGGGCGACGACCATCTGAAATGGTGAGGAGGACAGGGAGATGGTCATTACCAATGGGGTCCAGGCCATCCACCATTATGCGGCCAAGGAGGTTAGAAAGGAGAGGACAACATCAGGAGTGGAGTTGGATTCGGGATGGGTGTGCTGGGGAATGGGAACGAGGTCGCCTTGAAGGGAGGAGAGGAACCAATGCCGCCACCGTAACTGGGTGGCGGAACGACTATGGATGTTGAGGTTGGCGGCGATCACGTAGGAGGAGAAGGTATGGTCAATGTGGGAGAGGAAGTCAAAAGGAATAGGGACGTTTGGGTGGACATAGATGGTGGTGCAGGTGATGGTAAGGCCAGGGAAGAAGAGACTAAGGATCAGGTGTTCTGTGGGGTCAGGAAGGAGAGGTTGGAGCCAAACTGGGATCTGGCGGTGGTGACCAATGGCAACTCCGTCACATGCTATCGGGAAGGGATTGTCGGAGTGGTGAAGGAGGAAGGGCGAGGTGTGAACGGTGAGGTGGGGCTGAAGAAAGGTTTCATTGAGGAGGAAGGCATCCACACAGTGGGTGGTGAGGGTGAGCGTGAAGAGGTTCTTGTTGGCAGGAAGGTAATGGATGTTGTTGAACACGATATGGTTCTGTCACACCATGACAGGGATTTAGATGAGGGTGTTGTGACGGGAGAAGGTGAAATGGGCCTGGTTGTGGAAGTAGGTTGCATACATTTTAAGGTGGAAGATGGAACGGGGATATGTGCTGGAGGGTGTGAGGGCGCAGGAAAGGGTGGACATTCTGTAGAACAATGGTGAGGAACCTGATGATGTCCTCAGCGGTAGGGGGGGGGGGGACGAAGGGAATTGCCGGGAGGGGTGGGGGCGTCCAGCGGGCGCACAGGGATGGTGAGTTCAGGAGTGGTCGGAGGGGGTCGGGCTTTACATTTTTGGGAGTAGGTGGGATGTGGGAGATTGCAAGTATTACAGGAGGGAGGGGACTGAAGGTTAGGGCACTGCCAGAGAAAGTGCACTTGCTTACAGTGCGGGCAGGTGGGGGCCTCGTGGCACTCAGCTGTTGTGTGTGCGTTGTAGTGCAGACACCTCTGACAGTGGAGGGATTGAGGAGGGGAACGGTAGGGGTAGACCTTGTATCTCTGGTTGAAGAAGAGGGCAGCCTCCTTCAGGAGGCGGTCAATGAAGGGGGCATCCTCTGAGAAAACCCGCATAAGGTGGCAGTGTTAAAAATGCGGCGGACCGCCCGCACTTCCAATGAGGGATGCGCCTTGAGCTCCGCCAACACCTCCTCCTCCGTGATTGTCGGACTAAACAAAGTGATCACAGTGGTGAGGGCCGGCGGGCGACACGGGGGTTGGTGTTGGTGGGTAGGAGACGGGAAAGGAGCAGGGGTGATGGAGGCATTGGAGCCAAACTGGGTGATGGGGATGCAGGAGAGGATGTCAGTATGGAGGGTGGGGCTGGGGTAGGAGATGAGTCTCGTCTGGGAGTGAGGAGGGAGATGGGAGCTCCAGGGAAGTGTTGGTGGAGGAGGAGGGAGAGGTTGCGGGCCTCGTGGAGGGAAGGATTGGGATGAGAGAGGAGGTATTAGTAGGAAGAGGGGGGGGAGGAGGTGGAGGAGGTGGAGGGAGCAGGGCCAGGCGGGGAGACATCCATGGCATCCTGGGGGGGGGGGGAGGAGGACAGGGTGGGGCATTTTTGGGAGCGGAGGAGGTGGTGGTGCCACTAGGGCGTTTAAGGGCGGTGGAAGGGTGAGTGGTGACATGAGGGACGCGAGCTACAGGGAGGTGACGGGAAGTGGCAGGTCCCAGCGTGGACGCAGTAGTCGGCGCCGGAGATGGCGATGGTGAAGGCGACGGCGACGGCGATAACGGTGATGGCGAAGGCGATGGGGAGAGCTGGGCATGGGCAGTGGCCCGTCGGGCCACCACCCTAGCTGGAGCTGCAGTGAGAGGCTGGGGGAGTGGGGGGAAAGGATCAGAGGTGGAGGAGCAGGAGGAAGAAGCTGGGGAGGGGGCGACAAAGAGCGAGGGCGAAGGGAGAGTTAGCAGAGGAGGGATGGTAAGAGGGGGGGGGGGCGATTGGGCACACCATGTAATGGTGGTGGTGGCGGTGGAGGGCGAAGTATAAACTATGGCAGTGGTGGTGGTAGTGGCAGTGGTGGTGGGGGATGACATGACGACAGGTAGGAACTAAGACAGTACAGGACGAAAACGAGAGAGGAAAAACTGGGGACGGACGAAGACAGACTAAGATGGACTAAGACGAGGACCAAAGTCCCACGATGCTGGCGCTGGCGACTGCTGGCAGGAACGCCCGCAGCTGCTGCTGCTGCGGACGGGGCCGGGACCGCTGCTGCTGCTGCTGCTGCTGGCTGGACCGGTGCTGCTGGCTGGCTGGCTGGCTGGCTGGCTGGACCGCTGCTGCTGGCTGGCTGGCTGGACCGCTGCTACCGCTGCTGCTGGGCTGGACCACTGCTGGCTGGCTGGACCGATGCTGGCTGGCTGTCTGGCTGGCACCTGCAACCCTAACACTTCGATTAGTGACAGGCACGAATCGAAGGGCGGTACTCATTGCGAGGTACCGCCGGAGATGCAGGAATACTGAGCCATGTTGTCCTTATAGCCGTCCACAACTGCGAAAATGTTGTCGGTGCATGATTTTGTGCATGAGCTGGGCTCACGACTATGTCCAATATACCAGCTGATCAAAAAGTCAGTATAAATTTGAAAAATGAATAAATCACGGAATAATGTAGATAGAGAGGTACAAATTGACACACATGCTTGGAATGACATGGGGTTTTATTAGAATCAAAAAAATACAAAAGTTCAATAAATGTCCGATAGATGGCGCTTCATCTAATCAGAATAGCAATAATTAGCATAACAAAGTAAGACAAAGCAAAGATGATGTTCTTTACAGGAAATGCTCAATATGTCCACCATCATTCCTCAACAATAGCTGTAGTCGAGGAATGATGTTGTGAACAGCACTGTAAAGCATGTCCGGAGTTATGGTGAGGCATTGGCGTCGGATGTTGTCTTTCAGCATCCCTATAGATGTCGATCGATCACGATACACTTGCGACTTCAAGTAACCCCAAAGCCAATAATCGCACGGACTGAGGTCTGAAATGGCTCTGAGCACTATGGGACTTCACATCTATGGTCATCAGTCCCCTAGAACTTAGAACTACTCAAACCTAACTAACCTAAGGACATCACACAACACCCAGTCATCACGAGGCAGAGAAAATCCCTGACCCCGCCGGGAATCGAACCCGGGAACCCGGGCGTGGAAAGCGAGAACGCTACTGCACGACCACGAGCTGCGGACGGACTGAGGTCTAGGGACCTGGGAGGCCAAGCATGGCGAAAGTGGCGACTGAGCACACGATCGTCACCAAACGACGCATGCAAGAGATCTTTCACGCGTCTAGCAATATGGGGTGTTTTTTTTTGTTCTAATAAAACCCCATGTCATTCCACGCATGTGTGTCAATTTTTACCTCTCTTTCTGCATTATTCCGTGGTTTATTAAGTTTTCAAATTTATACAGAATTTTTTATCACCCGGTATATTACATGCGATTCATGTCAGGCGAACTGGGTGCCCAAATCATTCGCTCGAATAGTCCAGAATGTTCTTCAAAGCAATGTCGTCCTACTATGTCCCAGTGACAATTCCATCGTTGTTTGTGAACGTGAAGTCAATGAATAGCAGCAAACAGTCTTAAAGTAGCCGAACATAACCAGTTTCAGCCAATGATCGGTTTAGTTGGACCAGAGGACCCAGTCTATTCTGTGTAAATACAGCCACACCATTATTGAGCCACCACCAGCTTCCACAGTTCATAGTTCCGTCGGATGTGCTTAATACTGTACCATCAACTCTTACCAACTGAAATCGGGTCTCGTCCCACAAGGCCACGGTTTTTCAGTCGTCTAAGTTTCAGGGGATATGGTCAGGAGCCCCAGAGAGGCGCTGCAGGCGGCGTAGTGCCCTTAGCAAAGGCATTCGCTTCGGTCCTCTGCTGCCGTAACCCATTAACGTTAAATTTCCCCGCACTGTCGTAACGGATACCATCGTCGTACGTGTCATTCAATTTCTGCATTTACTTCACGCAGAGTTGTTTGTCTGTTAGCACTGCTGTCGGTCGTTAAGTGAATGCCATCGGCCACTGCGTTGTTCACGGTGAGAAGTAATGCCTGGAATTTGGTGTTTCCGGCGCTCTCTTGACGCTGTGGATCCCGGAATATTGCATTACCTAATGATTCCCGAAATGGTGTGTCCCATACGTTTAACTCCAACTACAAATGGTTCAAATGTCTCTGAGCACTATGGGACTCAACTTCTAAGGTCATCAGTCCCCTAGAACTTAGAACTACTTAAACATAACTAACCTAAGGACAGCACACACATCCATGCCCGAGGCAGGATTCGAACCTGCGACTGTAGCGGTCGCGCGGTTCCAGACTGTAGCGCCTAGAACCGCTCGGCCATCCCGGCCGGCGGCTCCAGCTACCATTCCACGTTCAGAGACTGTTAATTCCAGTCGTGCAGTATTCCCGTCAGCAGGCATTTCACATGAATCGTCGGAGTGCAAATAACAGCTCCCCCGATGTCTGCACTTTTATACCTTGTGTACTCGATACTGCCTCCATATGACCATATTTCTATCCCGTTACTTTTGTCACCTCATTTTAGAATTTTAGCAATGTAGAAGTCGGCACGTTACCCCTATGATGGCAAGAGAATTGGCTGCTGGCAGGTCAAGGTGGAGTGGCGTTTCCCCACCTGGTGGTACGGACTGTTCAGCGAACTGTCCTAAAACATCCCTGATTAAGAAGGTACCTTTTTCATATCAGTTTCAGGGATGGAAATGTAGCTGGAGAGAACTTTGTTGTTCTACGTGACGTCAAGAGCTACGGCCGTGCGGTGTGCCAGCGTCAGTGGGGATGCAGCACGCGGCCGCCGCCGTTGGACAGCGCGGCCATAAACAGTTGGTGTAAGGCGGGGTGCCTTCAGCGACCCATGACACAAGCAGCACCTCGCAGCTCGCGTACAGCACACCGGGATAGACAGTGTTTAAACAGACCTCTACATCTACGTGGTTACTCTGCAATTCACACTTAAGTGCCTGGCAGAGGGTTCATCGAACCATTTTCATACTACTTCTCTACCATTCCACTCCGGAACGGCGCGTGGGAAAAAGGAACACGTAAATCTTTCCGTTCGAATTCTGATTTCTCTTATTTTATTATGATGATCATTTCTCCCTAAGTAGGTGGGTGTCAACAAAATATTTTCGCATTCGGAAGAGGAAGCTGGTGTTTGAAATTTCGTAAATAGATCCCGCCGCAAAGAGTTTTCACCCCAACTCGCGTATCATATCAGTGACACTCTCACTCCTATTGCGCGATAACATGAAACGAGCTGCCCTTCTTTGCACTTTTTCGATGTCCTCCGTCAATATTACCTGGTAAGGATCCCACACCGCGCAGCAATATTCCGGCAGAGGACGGACAAGTGTAATGTAGGCCGTCTCTTTAATGGGTTTGTCGCATCTTCTAAGTGTTCTGCCAACAAAACTCAGTCTTTGTTTCGCCTTCCCCACAATATTATCTATGTGGTTTTTCCAATTTAAGTTGCTCGTAAATGTAGTTCCTAGGTATTTAGTCGAATTGACAGCCCTTAGATTTGTGCGATTTATCGTATACCCAAAATTTATCGGATTTCTTTTAGTACCCATGTGGATGACATCGCACTTTTCTTTGTTTAGTGCCAATTGCCACTTTTCGCACCATACAGAAATTCTCTCTAGATCATTTTGTAATTGGAATTGATCGTCTGATGATTTTACTAGACGGTACATTACAGCGTCATCTGCAAACAAGCTAAGGGGGCTGCTCAGATTATTACCTAGATCATTTATGTAAATCAGGAACAGTACAGGTCCTATGACACTACCTTGCGGGACGCCAGATATCACTTCTGTTCTACTCTATGATTTACCGTCTATCACTACGAACTGTGACCTCTCTGAGAGGAAATCACGAATCCAGTCACACAACTGAGACGATACTCCATATGCACGCAATTTGATTAATATTCGCTTGTGAGGAACAGTACCAAAAGCCTCCTGGAAATCTAGGAATATGGAATTGATCTGAGATCCCTTGTCGACAGCACTCATTACTTCATGGGAATAAATAATTAACTGTGTTGCACAAGAACGATATTTTCTGAATCTGTGCTGGTTATCTATCAATAAATCATGTTAGAGTACAGTATATTCTCCAAACTCCTACTGCAAATTGAGGTCAGAATTATGGGTCTGTAATTCAATAGATTACTCCTATTTCCTTTCTTGAATATTGGTGTGACCTGTGCTACTTTCCAGTCTTTAGGAACAGACCTTTCGTCAAGTGTGCGGTTCTAAATGATTTCTAAGAAAGGCGTTATTGTGTCTGCATACTCTGAAAGGAACCTGACTGGTATACCAACTGGACCGGAAGACTTGCCTTTCTTAAGTGATTTGAGTTGTTTCGCAACACCTAAGGTATCTCCTTTTATGTCACTCATGCTAACAGCTGTTCTGGTTTCGAGGACCCAAAACGCTGGCGTGTCCTCATCCTGAGAGGTAGTCAGCAACAATGTAGGCCTGCACGAGTCATAGAATAAGGACAGTACAGCTGGATATATCCGATATTAACGACCGCTACTAGGTGTCTGAATACTTTTGATCCAGTATGGTACACGCAGCAGTTATTAGTTTGTGATGGGTATACGACAAGTCCATAGAGCAACCATGGATGGTCTATGTACTCCTGGAAGATGAGATAGAGATCCGCCTTACTGAAACCTGTAGCGTTATTCTAGTTCCTTGAAATGAGTTGTGATATTACGACGACAGGTGTATCGGGTAAAAAATGGGCGATGCACGTCTCTGTCAGAAACGACGTTTTCCACATACACTTTGTGGGGATACGACATCATAAGCAACCACCAGCAGTCGGTGGAAGAAGGTATATTATAGAGTGGCGCACTATTAGCAAGTAACAATGGGTCCATTCGGCGGCTGTTATAAAGTACTAGTACTTGCAAGATTAAGTGTGCTAGTTAGTATAAACAGACTGACTGATAAACTGGTAATGACAAAGCGGTTTCTTGTTTTGCTTATTGTATGAGTGTATAGAAGAAAGTTCTGAGGTTAGTGAACAACTGCCATAATTATCAAGTCTGTAAATGAGTAACCAAAGTGCTCATTTTATAAACCTGGACATCATGATCACAATCTGAATAATAACACATTACTATTGTAAGGGACGCGTTACCAATGGGACCTTGTAACTTCACTTCCTTGCACGTTCTTTTCTCTCGTGACATATTAGTTCTCCATCATGAATTTGCTTCAACAACCTTTGTACAGACGTCGCAGATGTCCAAACTGTCGAATAACTCCTACGACATTACTGTCTCGTTACATGTATCAAGCTCTGTATGACATCATCCACCCAATTCGTCAGGAACGGCTAACTATCATGGCTGCTGAGCGGAACTCCAAAAGGAAATATGTTTCATCATTTCTACCTTTTCAAAGGTTTCTTGTTGGACAGTAAGCCATTTGACGTGTCAACAAAACGTATTTGCTGGCGGTAGAAATTATGATCATACTGCTAACCTAATCCCTTCCAAGCATGGGAAGATTTATGGATGAATGTTGAACTAGTTACAACTGCTTTTTCTGAACATTAGATATTGTCATGGGCATCATTAAGGGAATAATATTGTGTACTTTGCTAATTCTCAGTGACGAGTGAACTTTAAACTGTAAGTTAGATCAGCAGTAGTGCCAAAAAAACTAGGTCGGCAGTGGTGCCCATGCAGGTTTTGCAATGTGGAGCCAATTCTTATGCATTTTGATGGTACAAAGGTCAAAAAATGGTCATCAGTTAATCTACAATTTATTTCAGCAGCGTCAATAAGCGAGCTGTGTGTATTTAAAAAAATAATACAGACGATATAGATATATTAATATTTAGTTTGAAGGTCCAGTGTGCTGACAAAGTGTGCTATAGCGATCTAACTTCGGTCATGGTCGTGTGCAACTTAACCTAAAAGTTTTATTAGTAATGCCAATCTGCAAGTCATGTGTACTTTTTTAATATTATAGAACTTCTAATTTATGACAGTAGTGGCATGTTCTAAATCTCAAACGTTTTTCGAAATCATACAATTTCATTTTGCTGCAAAGTTTGAATTTTCGTTATGAATCAGAGATCGGTAATCATACTTGTATATTACAATAAGCAACCTGCATGTATTTGTGCTTGATAAATGATAAAATTAAGTATTTCAGAGATGTAAGGGGCACGGCTTTCAACAAGATGGTGACGATGTTTTTGACAAGAAGAGTGAGGCTTGCTGCCATATTGGATTCTAATGACATCGCTTCTGAATTTAGCCAACCCACACTAGTCTTTGCACTTGATGTTAATGGTACTGCAAAATTCAATGCTTCATTCGAGTGAAAAGTGTGACATAATTGGTATCAATTCACTAGTGACATATTGTGGAAAAGATTCTTAGCAGAAATTGAAAGAATAAGCGTCAGATGCAGCTTTCGGATAAATAATACTCTGAAACTGTGACTTCGACACAGAATATGCAACAAATTTTCAAAGTCAGGCATCTACAAATACATTGCGATGATTATTATAATTTTATACCGGACAGACGGGTAGAAATTTTAATATTAGTTTTAGGAAATATGCACATCCACAGAACAAAACTCCATATGTAGTTTATAAGATGCAAATAATACATACTGCGCCGAAGATCTGCCTGTTGAATCTTGTTGACGAAATGGAGATGAACAAGAAACAGCAACCCACCAAAAATCTGAATGAAAAAACGAATTTATGCCGAACAGCTATTTTTCGCTGTACGACAGGCTGTTGTAGTTCTTGGCTGTCCTGATGTTTTGATTCTGTCCTTTAGTTTTCTGCCCTTGGGCCCACACCGCCCACGTCTTCTGGTCCTGTTTTCGTGGGCTCGTTGCGCCCATAGTTTTTATGTGTTTCGGTGTGCTGTTTTAGTAATTTCAGTGTGTACTATACACGTCGTAGACACCTATTTGACAGCTGGCATTTATAGTTTTAATTAATGTTTTAGTGTGGCTCCATTTTTATGCTCTAGCGCTTTTTAAATTATATTTTTAAATTACTGTATTTTACGCATGTGGAATTTTAGACATCTGATTTGTAGCTTTTTAACACGCCATTTTAAACTGTGCTTATGGCTAGGTGCCCTGCAGATGTAAGCAAAGTGTGCTAATTGTAGCCGATATCGTCGGCCATGAGTGTTCGTCAAATTTGTATAGTGTTTTTATATTGTGTGGTGCTGGCAGTCATGAGTATAAAATTTATTTGCTTCTTTCACTAAGTTTAAGGAGACGTGTATGTTATTTGTTAGATGCTTCGCGGATCATGTCAATGAATGCTACTACTTCTACTACTGTAATTTATCTTAATGCTCTTACTCATAAATGTGTACATTGTTTTTAAATCAGAACGTCGTGTATTACTCCTTGATTTCGTCATCTGTTACCCTCCTCCACCAGGATCCTCTACCATCTTATCAAATTCGTGCCCATCCTGACCCAAATCGAACATGTAACTATCCCTCTTCCCTCTCCATTTCTCCCCATCCCTTCCTCTCCTGATGCGACAGTCTGCCAAATCACCCAAATCTGCCCACTGCCCAACCTACCTACTACCTTCTCTTCACAAATACCACCAAACGCCTTATATATATATATATATATATATATATATATATATATATATATATATATATATATATATCAGAGCAGGAACTAAACAGCTGTCAACAAACACACCCTCTCCTCTCTTTGGCACCGCCCAGCTGCGTTCAGAACCCGCACATCGTGCGATGCTAAATCTATCGCGGTACAGGTCGAGGTTGGTAGCCGGCGCTCTAAGCGTAGAGCCCTAAACGAAGGGTGGTTTATTGATAGTGACCGGATCAAATATCTCACGAAATAAGCATCAAACGAAAAACTGCAAAGAATGAAACTCGTCTAGCTTGAAGCGGGAAACCAGATGGCGCTATGGTTGGTCCGCTAGATGGCGCTGCCGTAGGTCAAACGGATATCAACTGCATCTTTTTAAATAGGAACCCCCATTTTTATTATATATTCGTGTAGTATATAAAGAAATATGAATGATTTAGTTGGACCACTTTTTTCGCTTTGTGATAGATGGCGCTGTAATAGTCACAAACGTATAAGTACGTGGTATCACGTAACATTCCGCCAGTGCGGACGGTATTTGCTTCGCAATACATTACCCGTTTTAAAATGGACCGTTTACCATTTGCAGAAAAGGTCGATATCGTGTGGATGTATGGCTATTGTGATCAAAATGCCCAACGGGCGTGTGCTATGCATGCTGCTCGGTATCCTGGACGACATCATCCAAGTGTCCGGACCGTTCGCCGGATAGCTACGTTATTTAAGGAAACAGGAAGTGTTCAGCCACATGTGAAACGTCAACCGCGATCTGCAACAAATGATGATGCCCAAGTAGGTGTTTTAGCTGCTGTCGCGGCTAATCCGCACATCAGTGGCAGACAAACTGCGGAATCTCGAAAACGTCGGTGTTGAGAAGGCTACATCAACATCGATCGCACCCGTACCATATTTCTATGCACCAAGAATTGCATGGCGACGATATATATACATGAAAGGAAGAAAACAACATTGTATTTTTGTAAATGTGGTGTCACCGCCAGACACCACACTTGCTAGGTGGTAGCCTTTAAATCGGCCGCGGTCCCCTAGTATACGACGGACCCGCGTGTCGCCACTGTCAGTGACTGCAGACCGAGCGCCGCCACACGGCAGGTCTAGAGACACTTCCTAGCACTCGCCCAGTTGTACAGCCGACTTTGCTAGCGATGGTTCACTGACAAATTACGCTCTCATTTGCCGAGACGATAGTTAGCATTGCCTTTAGCTACTTCATTTGCTACGACCTAGCAAGGCGCCTTTATCATTTGCTATTTATCTTGTGATGCATGTACCGTCAGACCGATGTTCAACAATTATGGATTAAAGTTAAGTATTCCAGCAGCAACGTACCTTATTGGCTATATTAATTACATTGTCCTGTTCCAGACCTCACGTCAGCCTGCGTGAGCTTAAACGCGTGCCTTTCGGCTACCGGTCATAGTGGCTTGGCTGTCTTGCCAAGTCACAACAGTAAATAGCATCACGCACTCAGATCCCAAAGAAAATGGTATAGGCATGCATATTCAAATATAGATATATGTAGACAGGCAGAATACGGCGCTGCGGTCGGCAATGCCTATGTAAGACAACAAGTATCAGGCGCAGTTGCTATATCAGTTACTGCTGCTACAATGGCAGATTATCAAGATTTAAGTGAGTTGGAACATGGTGTTATAGTCAGCGCACGAGCGATGGGACAGAGCGTCTCCGAGGTAGCGATGAACTAGGAAAAATCAGGAATCCGGTAAAAAATGAAATCTCCGACATCGCTGAGGCCGGAAAAGGATCCTGCAAGGACGGGACCAACGACGACTGAAGAGAATCGTTCAACGTGACAGAAGTGCAATCCTTCCGCAAATTAGTGCAGATTACAATGCTGGGCCATCGACAAGTGTCAGAGTGCGCACCATTGAACGGAAAAACATCGACATGGGCTTTCGGAGCCGAGGGTTCACTCGTATACCCTTGATGACTGCACGACACCAAGTTTTCCGCTTGGCCTGGACCCGTCAGCAACGATATTAGACTGTTGATGACATTGAAACATGTTGCCTGGTCGGACGAGTCTCGTTTCAAATTGTATCGAGCGGATGGACGAGTACGGGTATGGACACTACCTCATGAATCTATGGATCCTGCATGTCAAGCTGGTGGAGGCTCTGTAATGGTGTGGGGCGTGTGCAGTTGGAGTGATGTGGGACCCCTGATATGTCTACATACGACTCTGACAGGTGACACGTACGTAAGAATCCTGTCTGATCACCTGAATCCATTCATGTGCTTTGTGCGTTCCGACGGACTTGGGCAATTCCAGCAGGACAATGCGACACCCCACACGTCCAGAATTGCTACAGTGTGGCTCCAGGAACACTCGTCTGAGTTTAAACACTTCCGCTGGCCACCAAACTCTCCAGACATGAAAATTATTGAGCATATCTGGGATGCCTTGCAACGTGCTGTTCAGAAGAGATCTCCACCCCCTCATATTCTTACGGATTTATGGAAAGCCCTGCAGGATTTATGTCGTTAGTTCCCTCCAGCACTACTTCAGACATTAGTCGAGTCCATGCCACGTCGTGTTGCGGCACTTCTGCGTATTCCCTGGTTCCCTACACGATATTAGGCAGGCGTACCAATTTCTTTGGGTCTTCAGTGTATCATCATCTAGTCTTTAAATTTTGACGACGTCTTTTGAAACATAAACAGACCTTTCTTCTAATGTCTGCATTCATATTTTGTAAAATCTCTTGTCCATAAAGCGGGATATTACGCAGCTGACAGCACACTCCCCATCCATATGGGGTTAGAAAAAAAAATAAATCAATATTATGATGGTTATAGCTATCGAAACCAGTTATTGAAGTGAATGAAACAATTTTGCGATCAAATACTCTTTCGTTTCCCACGTATTCTCAAAGCTTCCCGACTTCGGACCGACTCGTCCGGACAGAGAAGCCTACAGAAAGCGGCCGCGCGACTCGGAGGCCCTTCCTGACCGGCAGGTGTCCTCACATAGGCAACAGCCCGCCTGTCTGTAGCGCAGAGAGCCACTTAGGCCCGCCTGTGCCACGGCCCCGCGCTACTTGACGAAAACGCTAACGGAGCAGTTAATTTGCCTACCGAGAGTCGGCCGCGGCTGCATATTCATCGGAACATCCCTCGAGAATTAACACTTTATTCGGGCCGAGAGTTTGGCAAACAGCGGCGGGCGCGCCGACAGCGCCCCCCAGCACGGCAAACACACTCAGCCAATACGGCGAGCCCCTGCGCTCTCCACGGCCGCCGCCTCTCGTGCGCGCCAAATGAAAAGCGAATCGCCGCATTAATTCGCTGCCTTCAACGGCCTCATTTCGGCTTTGTCCGGGACCAGAAGCCGTCTCCGAAATATGTAATTTCGCCGATCAGAGCAGGAACTAAACAGCTGTCAACAAACACACCCTCTCCTCTCTTTGGCACCGCCCAGCTGCGTTCACAACCCGTACATCGTGCGATGCTAAATCCGTCGCGGTACAGGTCTAGGTTGGTAGCCGGCGCTCTAAGCGTAGAGCTCTAAACGAAGTCGGAATTACTCCAGCGTATTAAATAAAGATCTCTTCTGTTCTTAGGAACATGGCATCATTCGCTTTCACTCAGTAATGCTAAAACCATCATAGCTAGCCTTAACAGAATATTACCTTTTAGTAATGGCACACTACACACTCTTTTGTTGACAAACTCCAGTTCCACTATAATCTTCAGAAACATATAATGATCACTATTTTGAGAAATTATGCAGTATGCTATATCTTTAAGTGCCTCCGACACGTAATTTTCTGCCAGATTCTCTTCCTGGTCAATCGTGTACTTTTTAACTGAGGTAAGATCGTCACAGCTATCTGCTTAGCTGGGTGGTAACGTGTTCGCCTCCCAAGCAAGCGGGCCCGGGTTAAATTCCCGGCAGGGTTGGAGATTTACTCCGCTCGGGGACTGGATGTTGTGCTGTCCTCATCGTCAATTCATCCTCATCACCGGCACGCAAGTCGCACAAAGTGGCGTCGACTGAAATAAGTCTTTCACTTGGCGGCCGAACTTCCCCGAAGGGGGCCCCCGGCCAATCATGCCATAGCTCATTTCAATTTTTTATCACAGCTATCCATGTTCGCCGGCTGGGGTGGCCGATCGGTTCTAGGCGCTACAGTCTGGAACCGCGCTGCTACGGTCGCAGTTTCGAATCCTGCCTCGGGCATGGATGTGTGTGATGTCCTTAGGTTAGTTAGGTTTAAGTAGTTCTAAGTTCTAGGGGACTGATGACCTCAGAAGTTAAGTCCTATAGTGTTCAGAGCCATTTGAACCATTTATCCATATTCCATCGTTCACAATACGCTAGTGGCCATTAAAACTGAAACACCATCAGGGTGGTCTGCAACAGTCGCCTGTATAATTCTTATTACGATGCAAAGTTCCTTTGGTAAGGCGACTGCTCGCGATAAGCTGGAAATCCGGTTTCGAATCCCGGACCGGCACAGATTTTCACTGTGGACATGAATGCATGTCCAAAGGAATTTTGCATCGTAATCAGAATAACACAGGCACTGCAATATCTTATTTCTCTGCCGATACCGAGCAAACGATTCTCAAGTACAACGTCTGACCTGTACTGGAATAAACATAATGGATGTACGAGTACAGGTAGTAGACGCATGGTTGACAGCACATGGAAGTTTCGGTCTGGCCGTGAGTCGAGCACGGATAACCCAATGGCAGTCGGCCTTTGGCTGTGCAGCGGTGCCGTACGTCCCGGCCGCTCCGTGTCGCGTTTCTGGGTGTTGAAAGGTCTCTGTTAGATTCCTTTCATGTTAATTTCTTAAATCTGTTGTCATTTACGGCATAAATTACTCTTATAAATTTACTGTGGCGTTTCTGACTATCTGGGAGGAGACTGAGTAGTGGAACGTGTTACTTTTACACATAAACAAGAACGATCTGTCACACTACTACACTTTAAAACACAGTTTATATGTAATTCACGTCACACAGTCTCATACGGAACCTACATCCGCTTTCTTTTGTATGCTGCATATGATAAGATACTGTCATCCCCCTTCCCTTCTGTGTGAGAGGATGAATGAGCAAATGTATTTCTAGTTGCATGCTGGATGGTAGCAGACAAGCCTGTCTGCTAGAGAACAGTAGGACCAACGTCGGAACAGGTAGCTACGCTTTCTAAAAGCAAAGAGGTTTCTATCCTTAGTATGGTCCTGTCCGTCCCTTGTCATGTTGGTATAGGAAGCTGCCTCTCTGGTCACTTCCGTTTGTATTTGTGAGGCACCCCTCAGGAAGGGACCAGATCAGTCTGTCCGTGGCGAGCGTCTGAAGTGGTAAGATCTCCGGCTAAGCGCGTCTCTGCTAAGTCCGTAGGACAATGGATTTCTTAAGTTCAGCCTAACTGAAAATTTAATCACCTTTATTAAAGGTTTAGCTCTAAAATATCTAATGCTATCTTAAATTGCAACGCAGTGTAATTCGAGTGTGAAGTTCAGAACATATTCCGGTTGTTGCTTTGTCACTACTTTGTGAGTAAAGTGGAACCACGTGTTGATCAGTAACTCTAACTAGCATCATCAATCTTCAATGCGAATGTGCGTGAGATTATAACGTCTCGTCTTGACAATATTTTTCAATGTAGCAACTTTTCTTCATGTTCAACCTGCGTGGGGTGTACTTTGTGAGACCAGTACCACGTGGTTATACAATTGTTTGACCCATCAGGTTAATAGTAAGACGATAGTAACCAGTTCGAGGTTTTTCTTTTGTAAATTGCTTTTCGATCTAATTTATTTTAATTATCAAAATTATTGTGGAGTTACACTCTTTGTGTAAACCAAGTTGACCACGTGAAGCATGTGGTGTAATCATCAAAGTAGCCCTCAGCTATTCTTTACGAGAAGATTTCACAGAGAGTTAGTATGAATTTAGTATACCAGTGTGTGGTAATTACATGACGGACGGGATTGCGCCACGAACTTAACTTCTTTGGGTGAAAATTGAATCGGTTGGTTGTGGTTAATTTCCTCTTGCATATGTTTCAACGATCTTCGTGTGTTATTTTATGAATGCAGTGTTGTATGCAGTCTCCCAATCTTGGCTCCATATTTGATGTGTTCTGTAAGATTACAAACTCACATTTTCACAATCCTAACTAAGGCACCAGTTTAGTTATGAATCAAGTTTAATATACTAAAATTTCAATGATCAATGTTAAAATAAATTTCCAAATATAAACTGATTTATTTCTTTTTATTTAAATTCTCTTTTATATATATATATATCACCGGTTGGGAATTCGGTAAGCTAGACTGGATACCTGGTGAAACAGTTGCTCAGTAATGCAAGGTTAACTTCCCCAGACAGCTCACAGCTTTTAACCCGCTTTTATTGTCTATCAGCACAGCTTTCATAGCAAATTAAAGCAACAACATTACAGTGTGTTCTTGTTTACCGCGCCACAGCGCAAGTGTCGAGTGTCACAGTTGCGTTCCTGACATCCTTTCGTATCGGAAAGCCAAGACCAAGCTGCAGTTTGACACTACGCACTCTCGACCCAAGGCCCACGAAGCAGAGAGATTTTTACACGACGTGATACGTGTTGACCCGAAAGAGCTGCTGGGCATCCACTTATCTATCGTCTCCAGCGTTGTCTACCTTTAGTTCACCGACGATGAGGTCTGTGACAACCTTCTCAGATGACCGACGGAAGGTAACAGGTTCTGCCACGCTGACGGAAACGTGGGTGTGCAACGCTCGAATGTGCTGGACTGGGAATACAAAATATGAGCTACCATTGCCGCGCGGGATTAGCCGAGCGGTCCAAGGCGCTCCAGTCATGAACTGTGCGGCTGGTCCCGGCGGAGGTTCGAGTCCTCTCTCGGGCATGGGTGTGTGTGTTTGTTCTTAGGATAATTTAGGTTAAGTAGTGTGTAAGCTTAGGGACTGATGACCTTAGCAGTTAAGTCTCATAAGATTTCACACACATTTGAACATTTGAGCTACTATTTGAAGTTCTAGCGGATGTGGTCACCCTTGCTCTCTGACCCTACGGCACAGTCATCGGTCATATGGCCGAAAAATGAAAACCGTCGAAACATATCCTGTCCTTAACGGGGTGCGGTAGGTCCGTATTGAATTGCACCGTCATATACCTTCACGATCGCTGGTTGCCGAGCATAATTATTTACGACGGTCAGCCGAGGACATGCTCCGGATGTGGACAGGTACGAAATGTGCGTACTGAGAGCGTGCAACGCTGTCTCGTGCAAACGCCCTCGTGCGATCAGATTCGACCGTCGATAGCTACCTCTATGCTGATTACGTATGTTGCTGCTCCGAGACCAGAGACACCAGCTGTTTATGACGACCCTTCTATATTGGTGCAAGCCTTGGTGGCCCCTGCAACAGTTCCTGAGGATCCCCCTGCGTCTTCCAGCGCCGGTGCCTCTGTTGCCCTCTCGTCGAACCCAGGCGCATCACTACAACGACGAGCCGACGGTGCACTGGAAGTTGAAGAACAGGATGGCGCGTCCACCAACTGCCCTGCGCTGGACACAGAGGCGAGACAGCATAAACAGAAATCGCCGAAGCGCCGTGAGAAACGGAGCATAACGACAGACGCAATAGAACGGCCCGAGGAAGTAACGATGGTTGATGAGATGCGTCAGCCGATAAACCGACCGAAAACTGCCGATACTAACGTATCACACGGTTCGCTGTCTTCGCCTTCTACCGGTGGGTCCACGCACTGTGAGGATGCACTAGATCACCTCAGCCCCGCCCCCCGGGGATGTCTACGACTCCGTCTGCCTCTCGAGATCCAGTGGTATCGATCTCCCTGGGAGTCTGGGCGGAGATGCATTTCAGGACCCTGACGATGCACAGATGCCGTTGGCAACATCTACGTTGACGGCGACAGACGCCTAGACCAGCATGTCCCACACCCGTCGCTTCCTATCTCTATGCCCCCTGACGACGCTCCACCTGTAATGCCAAGGAGAGGTCCCACGACCTGATGGAAGAAGCATACCGCCTTGCCACGATCAATGTCAACGGCGTTACTTCTGCTCTTAACACCCGTATGTTGCAAGTTACGTTACAAGCTGCGAATCTGGATGTTGCTTTCCTTCAAGAAGTCCGATCAGGACTCTGTATCAATACCTATGGACATGACGCCTACACTAGGCCTTAAGACGTGGTCGGAGGAGGTACGGCTATTCTGATGAGGGAAGGGATTAGGGCAACTGATTCATCCTTTTTTCCGTCTGCCCGTGGGGTAGCATTCACAGTTGGTACAGTTCGTCTGGTGAATCTGTATGCTCCCTCCGGCACCGACGGAAGGAGAGGACGCCGCACCTTTTTCGCCGAAGACGTATCACTACTCTTTCAGGGCAATGCAGACCACTTGGTAGTAGGAGAGGATTTCGATTGTATACTCAGGCCATCCGACCAGATGCCGCACTATGCCACCTCCCCAGCACTTCAGGCGATTGTGAAGGGCTTGGCTTTGTCATACACTTGGGTCACACAACGCGCGGACCGAGGGGCATACATCTACTTCACTAGTCATTCCACGAGCCGTTCGTTTGGATCGAGTTCGCACTAATCTCATCATCACTTAGAAGCGGGTCCACATACCACAGCGTTTTTTTTTTTTTTTTTTTGTGATATGTTACAATACAGCATCACCGGTCTATTGCGGTCTAACTGTGTTGGTGAGGCAGTAAATTTATCCACAGGGCAGTGACTGCGTCACTGCAATTCACTTTGGAGGTGTGGCGTTGGGACTTGTAGTCCCGTACCACCCTCTGACGGTGACAGTACTACATGAGTCAGGCAGAAAAATTTAGCCTAACGTGGGCAGGTATGATTGGAAAGTATTGGACGTAGAATGGGGGCTAGTCCCGCCAAATGATGCGTCCGTGGTGGGCGTGCCAGACCTATCGTTAGCCATGGTCGGAATCCGATTCCTCTAGGATGGTTAGGGGAACCGGATGTCGATGCCAGCGGCGTGGAAGTGTGGTCCCAACGTGGCGTAACCCATGGACAGTGTCCCGCAAGGCATCCACTTTCTCATAGAGCCGCCGCGCGTTGTTGCGTATGGTCGTCTTTAGGGGGACGATATCAGCTTCCTCGTGGAGAGTGACAATTCTCGTGAGTGGCGGGGCGTGCAGACTCCACCTGAGCACCTTGTTCTGTAGGCGCTGCAATGTCCGCATCCTGGTGACACTAATCGTGGCCCATGCAGCAGATCCATACGTGAGGGCAGGCAGGATAACTGTTCGGTAGATGCGGAGCTTGGTATGCAGGTTAAGTTCCCTACTGCGAAAGAGCGGGTACAAAGCCCTGGTTAGCTTTTGCCCCTTGTTGGTGACATACTCCGCATGACAGTGGAAGAGCAACTTGTGGTCCATCTGGACCCCGAGATAGGTGGTTGTCGGGGACCAGGGCACCTGCACACCTGCAATCGAGATATTGCGGTGGAGGACTGGGCGCCGTTTCGTGAAGTAAACTGCCGTAGTTTTGGCGGCATTGAGAGCTATTTTGTTTGTCCGGCACCAGGTGATAGTGGCGTCCACCTGTCGCTGGAGGCGGGCGACGACGGCCTCAGTAATGCGGCCTGTGGTGTATAGTGCTGTGTCGTCAGCGTATTGTGCAAGGTGGCACTCGGGGATGACCGGCATATCATTGACATAGATATTAAAAAGGATGGGAGATAGCACCGATCCTTGCGGAGTGCCTGCCGACAATTGGCGAATGCCAGAACGCATTCCCCGTTGAGCCACTAGAAAAGTCCTGCCACGGAGGAAGTCATCAACGATCTTGACATAAATATCCGGAATAGGGGTCTGTGTCAGCATCTTGTGTACGAGGTTGTCTTGCCAGATTTTGTCGTAGGCGTTTTGCAAGTCCAGAAAAACGGCAGCTGTCGACTTCGCAGTGTTGAAGCCTTTGCTGATGTGTTCAGTGATCCGTAGGACCTGAAGTTCAGCAGAGAGGTGCGAAGTGAATCCAAACTGTTCAGGACGGATCGTCCCAGCTGCTGCAAGAGGTTGGGAAAGTCGGTGAAGGATCACAGATTCAAGGACCTTCGCCATAGTGTTTAGGAGGCTGATGGGCCTGTTGTTGGTGGGGACTGTAGGGTCCTTGAACCTCTTGGGGATCGCAATCAGCTTGGCTTGTTTCCACTGAGGGGGGAAAAGGCCAGATGTGAGACAACAGTTTAAAATCTTGGTGAACAAGATGAGTGGTGTGCGGGGAAGGTGGCAAAGATGTTCATTTAAAATTCCGTCTAATCCAGGGGCCGACCGGCCACGTTTCCGTCGAAGGATGCGCTGAATTTCTGCCATGGACGTAAGACGGGGAGCAGACTGGGGTGGGTGGTTGCGGAAAGCAGCAACAGCTGTCAGGACTTCATGTTCTTCCTGTAGTTCGTTCGGAGAAAGGTCCTGGACCAGAGGGCGGTTTTGGGCCTCGAACGCATCTGCCAGCGTTTCCACAATTTGCAGGGTATCATAAGACAAGCCCGCTGCTGTGCGAATAGGATGGGCAGTCGCTGGCTTAGAACGCCGCAGGGTGCGAATGACAGCCCAGTCAGATTTTTGGTGGAGTGGGAAAGTGGACATCCTGTCCTCCCACTGTTCAGACCTCCATTCGGCGAGCCGGTGGCTGAATTCGCGTTGGAGGCGTCTCATTTGGCGTTTGTCCTGAGGGTCACGAAACTGCTTCCACCTCCGGCGGTAGCGGTTCTTCTGCACCTTCAGCTCTCGTAACAGAGGGGGCAAGTCGTCCAGGGGTGTTAAACTTCGAGGTGCAGTGGAGGTGGAGAGTTTCACTGCTTTCTGTATTTTGGCAGTAAGGTAGTCCACAGCACGGACTATATTGGCCGGTGTTGTCAAATTGAGGTCGTGTCGAGTGGTGTTATTTAGTACCCTGGCAAACTTGTCCCAATTGGTGAGGGTCGCAGTGGAACGAACATCAAATGAAAGGGCAGCATTGGTGAGGTGCAAGAGTACTGGCTCATGGTCAGAGGCCAGTTCGTGGCGAACTTCCAGTGAAAACTGAGCGGTGATGTTTTTGAAGATGGCCACATCCAGAACGTCTGGCTGGCAGTTAGTACGGACTGGGATATGGGTAGGTTCGTGGGGGCCATAGACTGATAGTGCTAAAGTATCCTCCAGGTCAAGGAGGAGCCGGCCTTTGGGGTTAGACACGCGAGAATGCCAAGCTGGGTGCTTGGCATTGAGATCTGCCCCAATGATGAGCCTGTCGAAGGATGACAATGTGCGGAGGTCTGCTTCCAGCAGCGGCTTGTTTGGGCTCAAATACGCTGCTGCAAAGGTAATGGCACCAAGGCGTGTGGAGATGGTAACTGCTGTGGCCTCTATGTGTTCCATTGGCTGGAGGGGCTCTTGGGTATGGACAAGAGCTTTGTTGAGGAATACAGCTGTGCCTCCACCACGGCGGTCGTGGCGGTCAGAGCGGTAACACACCATGTTGCGAAGGCGGAAATCGTCTGCCGGTTTCAGGTGTGTTTCTGTGACCAGTAAAACATCCACACGATAGTCATGGAGGAAGGTGTTCAATTCCGTCTTCATACGTTTTATGCCATTGGCATTAAAAATGCAAGCGACAAGATCCCGAGGGGGCTGGTGGTGGTGTGGAGGTCCATTCGCCATTACAACAATATTTGACTAAGCCCTTCTACTAGGGCGATTACCTTGGAGAGCCCATCCTCCGACTGACGGATTTTTTGTGCAGTGTCACGAATAACAGCCCGGATGTGGGGTTTCGTGAAAAAGGAGATGACCTGGAGGATTTCGCGCATGTCCGCCCGAAAAGACGCATCAGTCTCCACCACTGGGGGATGGTCCCGGGTGGCCCGCTTGCCCCTACGGCGCGCAGGTGCAGGTGTAGTAGTAGGCAGAGTGGAGGTAGGGGCCGAGGGCTGAGATAGAGCCACAGATGGACTGGAGGGAGCTGCAGCTGGCTCCTGTAGTTGGTGAGCAGTGGGAGCCGTCACGGAAGACAGACAATGAGGAGGAGACCGGGCTGCAGCAGCAAAGTATGTCGTGGCAGTCCGGGCAGGAAGCGGCACAGGAGCCACCGAGCCATCTGGTGCCTGAGTGGCTGGTACCAGAGTGGCTGCTGAGGACAGTGCACTAGGCTGACCCCGCAAAACAGGATAGTTGGTCATGTCCCGTAGCGGTGGGGGAGGTCGATTTGTTCTCGGTTTCTTTTTTGGCGGACGAGAAGACTTCAGTGCCTTCTGGTAAACAGGGCACCCCCTCCAGGATGCCATGTGGTGGGGATCGTGCGTCGTTCCCAAACATCTGGCACAGGTAGGTTTCTCCAAAGCAGGGAGTGTGCAGTTCTCCACTAAATGTGGGCCAGCAGACTTAACACACCGCAACGGCAGGGAGCAGTAATTCCCAGTATGTCGTAAACGTTGGCATTTGCGACAGATGGCTGGCCCGTTGCGGCCCTCATACGATTCAATCCGGACTTTTGTGTATAGAAGATACCGGATTTGGTAAATCCGCTCTATGTCCTCCCTCCGGGAAAGGGAGACGACGTGGGTAGGGCAGGGGATCAATGCCCTGGTCTCAGGATTCCTCTTGCTATACTGGTGGACCAAAGGATCTTCGAAATCGAGTCGAATCAGTTCCTCCTTGACCTCCTCTGCCGTAACCTCTGGTGGCAAGTCCTTGATCACGATTTTGGTGCGGCGATTACCCGACGTCTGGTGGGTAAAGTAAGGCATCGCCTTTAATTTTACGAAATCGAGAATGGTAAGATAGTCGTCCCTACTGTCAAGCAGGTATTTCACATGATCTTTTTGGTAAACAGCTCTCAATTGGCCGACAATGAGCCGTTGGAGCTCAGTGTTCAGTTTCGTATAATTAGTGACATTATATACCACAATGGGGGGTATCTTCTCTTTCTTCAGAGGGCTTGACGGGATCTCTTGAGAAGGAGGGTCGGGAGCATGAGCCATTTCCTCATCCACAGGACCATCCGGTGCGGCGTCCCCCGGCAGGGGGGTATCGGAACACGATCCGCTGCCACCACAGCCCGCGTGGGCGGAGGGGCGTCTGGAGCGACGGCCGGAGGACTTTCCGACTGGGTCAGGGTGACCAGAAGACTCGCCACGGTGGCGGGACGGCGTAGAGCGAGGTGCAGGTACAGCCGGGTGGTGGTCAGACAGAGCTGATGTGTTTGCCACCTCACTACAAGAGAGGTCAATTACTAGGCGGTCAGGTGAATCGTCGGACGACGACGACGACGCGGATGAACGGACCCTGACACGCGACGGAGGACAGTCTTCATGATGATCGGTTCAGTGCCGGTGGTATCAACCGGCGATTTGTGGCGGTTGGCGCGATTCAAGCGATCCTTCGCCCGTTGTGAAGTGGGCGGAGCATTGTGCGCGACGGGAGGCCGGGACGAGCGGCGTATCCGACGCGGTTCTCCCCGAGGGGCGGCGGTGCAAGGGTCGGAGGGTCGCGAAGGCTGCTCCGCGAGCCTCTCCATAGTGAACTCGGGTCCGCCTGACATTGCCAGGGGCCCGGCACGAAAGAACTACGCACACGAAAAATCTCCCAGCTATCCTGGAGTAATAACTAATAAGACACCAACACCGAAATATCAAATATACCAACGCTGTTACGCGGTGTAAAACTATAACGATACGACACGATAACGCACTCGCATTAAATAACACTTTCAGGAATCCAACCTGAAGCACCACACAGCGTTTTTTTTTTTTTTTTTTTTGTAGTCCGGGGTGATAGGTTACAATACAGCATCACCGGTCTATTGCGGTCTAACTGTGTTGGTGAGCCAGTAAATTTCCACTGTGCAGTGACTGCGTCACTGCATTTCACTTTGGAGGTGTGGCGGTGGGACTCGTGGTCCCGTACCACCCTCTGACGGTGATAGTACTACATGAGTCAGGCAGAATTTATTGCCTAACATGTGCAGGTGAAGGTGTGGCGGTGGGACTTATAGTGCCGTACACACACAGCGTCTAATGTCCCTGAGTAATGTAATATGATTGTAATATTCTGGCTGCGAGTACCAGCGATGATGCGCTACCGGAATTTGATATGACTACGCTCTTTGCTCTGATGACAACGCTCTTTGCTGAAAAAAAAAAAAGAGGAGCATCTATGTTTTCTTGTAATTGTTGGAGATAAGAAATGCCGATTGGACGTAGCGCCTTTTGAGGTCAGATAATTTTGCATGTTGTTGTTGTTGTGGTCTTCAGTCCTGATACTGGTTTGATGCAGCTCTCCATGCTACTCTATCCTGTGCAAGCTTCTTCATCTCCCAGTATCTACTGCAACCTACATCCTTCTGAATCTGCTTAGTGTATTCATCTCTTGGTCTCCCTCTACGATTTTTACCCTCCACACTGCCCTCCAATGCTAAATTTGTGATCCCTTGATGCCTCAAAACATGTCCTACCAACCGATCCCTTCTTCTAGTCAAGTTGTGCCACAAACTTCTCTTCTTCCCAATCCTATTCAATACCTCCTCATTAGTTACGTGATCTACCCACCTTATCTTCAGCATTCTTCTGTAGCACCACATTTCGAAAGCTTCTATTCTCTTCTTGTCCAAACTAGTTATCGTCCATGTTTCACTTCCATACATGGCTACACTCCATACAAATACTTTCAGAAACGACTTCCTGACACTTAAATCTATACTCGATGTTAACAAATTCCTCTTCTTGAGAAACGCTTTCCTTGCCATTGCCAGTCTACATTTTATATCCTCTCTACTTCGACCATCATCGGTTATTTTACTCCCTAAATAGCAAAACTCCTTTACTACTTTAAGTGTCTCATTTCCTAATCTAATTCCCTCAGCATCACCCGACTTAATTTGACTACATTCCATTATCCTCGTTTTGCTTTTGTTGATGTTCATCTTATATCCTCCTTTCAAGACACTGTCCATTCCGTTCAACTGCTCTTCCAAGTCCTTTGCTGTCTCTGACAGAATTACAAATTTTGCATATAGAAGTAATATGAAGTGCAGGGGTCAACTTGTAATCGCAGTCATCAAGAATAAAAGACTTAATTTGTGCAAAAGGTAAATATCGTTTACGAACTTTTATTCGATGTTGGATTCCCGGACCTTCATAAAAACTGTTAGTGTGTTTTGTAATACAGTGGATAGTGAGTTCTTCGCGAATTAACAGTACTGGGCGAACCTGCTACTATCACGGTCCGAACGACGTGCAATATTTCGCCGTCAGCTTGTGCGTTCAAGACGTTCCCTAAGCGACCAGTTTGTTAGTCAGAAGATACCACACTGCTGCTGTTTGTTCAAGTTTCTTATTTTGAAAGTGTTTTCCAGAAAATCTTACGGCGACTGTGAGTACTTTTATGGCCAAGAGAGAGACGGAATCTTCATCACGAGTTGTAGCAGTTTTCTCTAACCTTGCCTGGCGTTCTCTGAGAACTGGAGAATCGGAAACCTCCAACCACCAACTCGTGTTGTACCTAACCCGTTCTCTCCTTACAGCAGCCACAAAGAAAACATGTTCATCTATAGTCAAATTATTTTTTCACAGAGTTTTTGTGTCACACAGAAAAAAATAGAATGTATGTATATAGGAAAATGAATAAAAAGCGAGTTTAAATCCAGTACCTGTCTTATCTGTGTCGAAGACAAAAAGTCAAAGAGCAAGTAAGTTAATTAATTAATTAACATTTCTTTTATGAGTAGCAGTTTCATTTCAGGCGATTGCCCGCCTACGGTTCCATACCTCAATGGTGGTTACTGCGTGTCAAGCCCGCCGTATGGACGAGATAGAGCGAGCTGGTACAACGCGACCACTGATTTCTACTACACTGCGCTCCGCGAGCTGGCTGTGCAAGCGCCGTCGCCGCAACGACAATCAGCAGGACACCACGTCAGGCACAATTGCTACGTATCACCGCCGTACGTCTCACGGGTGTGCGGGTGCGGGCGAGGACTACAGATGATGTTAGAGGAGAACGACCTTCCCTCCACCATATCATTCGAGATAGGAGGAGGCGCAAGACGCAGCTCATTACGGATGTCGAGACGGAGGATGGACGACGAGCTGAAACGCAAATGAACATCGTTCGAGCGTTTACACAGGCATATACACTTCTCTACGAGGGAGAGGAGAACATGGATGTGGGCTCAAATGGTTCAAATGGCTCTGAGCACTATGCGACTTAACTTCTGAGGTCATCAGTCGCCTAGAACTTAGAACTAATTAAACCTAACTAACCTAAGGACATCACACACATCCATGCCCGAGGCAGGATTCGAACCTGCGACCGTAGCTGTCGCCCGGCTCCAGACTGTAGCGTCTAGAACCGGACGGCCACTCCGGCCGGCCCATGGATGGAGGAGTCAGGAAAGTCCTATCAGACCTACCCATATCTCGAAACCCGCAAGATGATGCTACGCTCTCGTCGGAGGTGACTTTGAAAGAACTGCGAGAGGCTGCGCGGTGCTCCCAACAAAACGCCAAGCCCTGACGGACTCCTTGAATTTTACAAAAGGTTTTTTGATCTTATGGGACCAATGTGGGTGAGGATGTACAGGAACTCCTGAACCCCTATTTTCAAGTACCATCTGAATTCACTGAGGGCCTGTTGATTCCGGTGCCCAAACCCGGAGAAGACTGTCGCCCACTTGATTTTCGACCACTGACAACGCCAAACACCGACTACAAGCTGTTGACACGCATCTTCCGTGAGAGGCTCAGATCTACGGTAACGACGGCCATTCACACTGACCAAACCTGCCTCGGAGGCTTCACTAATGTGTTTACGACTTTGAGCACGCATAGAGACGTGGTGGCGCTGAAGCAAACATACCGTCTCCACGGCGCTCTTGTTGCTCTGGATTTTGACCACGCTTTCCATCGCATCGAACATGGTTTTCTGCGTGCAGTTATGGAACACATCGGTATCCCACGCATGACGACATCTGTTGTGCTTCGTTTGATCCACGAGAATTATGATAAACGGCTATTTGTCCGCCCCCGTCCGTATCAACAGTTCCGTCAGACAGGGCTGTCCTGTTTCTGCCATGTTATTCTCCATTGCCCTCGAACCCGCTCTTCACGGTCTGCGGAGACGCTTGGAAGGTCTCAGCCTCCGGTCTGTGACCTTTCGATGTGGCGCATACGCCGATGATGTGATGTTCTTAGTATGGACTGGTGACGAAATACGAACGGCGCGTTCCTGGCTCCAATAGTATGGATGGTGCTAAGGCAGGCAGTGTGATCAACCTCCGGAAACCACGCTATATGGAGGTGGGACGAGGCATGCCTGGAAAACTGGATGTACCCCTGTCGAAAGTCTCAATGCTCAAATGTTTAGGGATATCGCTCCATCTGCAAATACACGTACGACGGTCTTTGCGTATCGTAAGGTCTTACGACGACTCCGCATAGAGGCTCGCCTAAACAAATTTAGATCGCTGGACGTTTTGCAACGCGCTCAGTAGGTCAATGCGTATATGGCTTCTCAATTTAACCATTACGCCCACGTATTACCGATGACAGACACGATGGCTTCCTTGATACAGGCAGTGTTCGGACACATGATGAACGGTGGTGCAGTTTTTAAGATCCATTTTGTTATTTACCGTTCCACAAAGGAGGTGCTGGACTCACTCACGTCAGGCACAGAGCGTTGGCACTGTATCTTAGCTCAATGCGGCGGCTCTGGCTTTCACTAATAGACCATCATCCTCACATCCTGATAGCAGAGGTGGCTCCACACCCGCTGTACCCACCAGTACCCGTTGGGCATTTATCGCCCTCACTATCACATATTAGGACGTTTTTCGCAGAGCAGAGCTGTATGTTGGGGGCTATACCGGAGACACGGAATCTGACAGCAAACATTTATTATAGTGTTCTCCAGCGCTGGAATCCGGCTAACTACATTGTACGACGCCACCCCACGGTCGACTGGACGCGGGTTTAGCGAACCATCCACGCTCGCTTCCTGTCCACTTTAGTGCGGTCGACGTGGTATGTGGTCACTGACGAGAAATTTCCGACCCGCCGTAGGCTACATGACATTCACCTAACTGACGACCCCATTTGCCCCGGAGCGCGACGGAAGATACCGACGAATACAGACTGGACTGTGGCCCCGCACGCGAGTGCCAGATGGCCGAGGCAAATGCGGAAATTATAGCACTGCTGCCTGTGTTTCAGAATCATTCCGACCACCGTTGGACGTTTCCAGAAGTTAGGTAAGAGTCAGGAAAAGCAACGTTACGAGAGAAACTCATTCAAGAGCAATATATAACCGACCAGCACAGAGAGCCACGTCAGTTGGATGCAGTCATTACTAAGGAGAAGTAGCAGCAGCAGTAAACGTCGACGAGTCACAGGGAGCAATACGACTGCCGAGCTTCGAAATCTCTATAGAGTGACACTTTGACGCTCCTGTAGCATGACGCCGACAAATCTATATACAGTCGTGGAAGACTTGTGAGCTTCCAGTATGTATCCAGCAACAGTTATGATCTTGAATTTTATGGCTGTTAGAGAAGAACGAGCTCTACACAGGGTGATTTTTTCCACCGTGGCCGGCCGCGGTGGTCTAGCGGTTCTGGCACTGCAGTCCGGAACCGCAGGACTGCTACGGTCGCAGGTTCGAATCCTGCCTCGGGCATGGGTGTGTGTGATGTCCTTAGGTTAGTTAGGTTTAAGTAGTTCTAAGTTCTAGGGGACTTATGACCTAAGATGTTGAGCCCCATAGTGCTCAGAGCCATTTTCCACCGTGTACGAACTCTATGGAGTGATCGATGAGAGGATACGAAAAAAGAAAAAAGATCTAATGAACTTACGTCCGAAAATGCATCGTTTCCATGCTCGAGACCTTTTATTCAGTCATACCTTGTTACAAAAATTGCTGTCTAATACACGCTGTACCATGCAGCCACAGTTACAATATGTGTCAAAAACGGTTTCTGTGTACCTCAACGCATGCATGTACGAGTATGTACGACCCGTAGCATGTTGTGTCCCATACATTCACATCGGGTGGGCTGCATCCGAAAAATGTCAAAGGCAGCATGAATACGCTGCTCCAGTGTCTCCACATCTGGAATGGGCTCTGTGTATACAAAATGTTTTAGATGGACGCATAACCACAAATCGCGTGGGTTCAGGTCCGGTGAACGAGCAGGCCATCAGCTGGTGCCCCTCGTCCAATCCATTGACAAGCGAAAACACGATTGAGATGTCTCCCGACGTTAACAGCGAAGTGGAACTGGAGCCATCATGTAGCAGGCACATAACCCTGCGAATCATCAATGGCACTTCTTCCAGCACGGGAGGCAAAATCGTCCGCATGAAACGCCGATAGTTCCGGCGTGTTCGGCGACTGGAAGGAAGACTGATCCCAAAATACGGTCGCCAGTTATCCCGGCCCAAACATTCCGGATGCACAGATGCTGATGATTCGCTGTCATCATATCATGAGGGTCTGCATACTATCCCACAGATGACTCTTATAAAAGTTTAAGATACCAATCCGCGTAAAGGTGACTTCATCTGTGAACAGGATGGATGACACAAATCCCGGAATCGTTGTTGCCTGGTGAAGAAACCAGTGACAAAAATGCTCCCGATATGCAAACCTGTCGCTAGTATGCCCTGCACACGCTGTAAGTGATAAGGGTGGTAAAAATTGTCATGAAGAATGTTCCATACAGTCGTCTGTCCTTCCCTGTACTGGCTGCCTAACAGCCTGGTATTGACTCTGCGGTCGCCTTCCACAGTGTTAATCACATTTTACTCCAAGCTTGGTGTCCGAACATTTAGGGTACGTTCTTCACGATTTCCTGCTTTCTGAAACGACCCTGTCTCAGGGAAGCGGCGAAACACTCTTTCAAACATTGAATGCTGCGGTTGCTGTCGGTGTGCATAGGTCTTCTGATACAACCTTGCTGCCCGCCGCCTGTTGCCATTTGCCTTTTCGTAAGTAAACACCAAGTCGGCAAGCTCTCGATTCGAATACGGAACCAATGTGTACAACGCTGTATCACATCCACTACGAGGTGAGTCAGTATTGGACACAACATTACCAATTACTACCGCAGGAAAGAGCGCTATGGTATGACGTTTGAGGAGCAGTACTACCCTCTAGGAGGAAACATGCATACCGGAACTGTGGCTGCATGGTACAGCGCGTATTATACAGCAGTCTCTGTAACAAAGTGTAATTAAGTAAATGGTCTCTAGCATGGAAACCATGCATATCTGGCCATAAGTTCATTAGACTTTTCTTGTTCCGTATCCTCTCATCAATCAATCCCTAGAGTTCGAACACGGTAGAGAAAAACTCTATGAGTTTGTCTCTCTACTAGTAGTATTTGATATTTTTCTGCCTGTCAGAATATAAATGTGAATAAGGGCTGTCTCACATTTTTCTTCTACTGTGTGCGTAAGGAGAAACAGGCACTGTCTCACACTTATCTCTATTGTAGATTAGGAATCTGATGCGTATAGTCGCAAAAAGTAGTAGTTAACATTTTCTGCCTATCTCCAATTGTAGTTAAGATATTTGATTGCATATTGTCGGACTGAGCTGGAAGTAGGAAGTACAGCTCTTATCTCTGACAGAGCTGGGTAGAATCCGGAAACCGGGAGCTGCTGAAAACGCTTAACCAACAGAGTGCTAGGGTGTACTCGTTGACATACAATCAGTGTAAGACATCTCTCCAAATACGATAAAAGCGGTGATAAAATAAATTGTTCTTACATTGAATCCTTTATTCACTTCCTACAATAAACAATTTGTCTACTCTGTTCCAGAATCGCCTGTGCTAAGCATCCTAGGAGACTTCCGCCACCCACTCCGTTAAAGGTGACTTACTAGACCTCAGTCCACGACAAAAATACTGTCGTCAACGTCCTGATTGTGCTACGCAGGCAACACCTTCAACTGAGCTGGTGACAATACCCGTTCCGGAACGATACAGTTGATACTCGATGATGTACTACTGTATAATCTGCCGTTTCCATGACGACTGAGATTGCAACAGTTCCTGTAAGAAGACAGCTCTTTGTTTTCTGCTCCAGTGCATCGTAACAGCGCGTTACCCTCTGTTTAGAAAGTTTTCTTTAATTATTCCTGTGCACATAATAGCGTCATACAGTTTTTGATTGATAGTGAAGTGGCAACTGTGTGCAGCTTGTTCCCTCTATCAGTGGATACGCTTCAGTCACAAATTAGACGATTGTCTTGTGTTATACGTATTTATGAAGGTGTGCAAGTGATCACAGTGTTATTTGTTCACAAAAGCGATTGATATAACAATTTAAACGACTTATTCTGCAATGAGCCGATGGAGATCAAGAGTTCATTATATAAAAACACTCGGCAGACAACTTTGATCAGACAATTTTGATCAACTTCATCGGTATTGTTGGACTCGTATTTCCAAATATTCTAGATCATTTGCGAATTCCACTCCTTGTTTTTTGTAGTATCTGTTAAGTATTTGTACCAAAGAATTTGCTTCGGCAAGAAATGCCACCATAGAACAATAAATAAAGCCAGCCTAGTGCCACGTGAAAAGGACAAGGATAATTTTTTTATTATGTTGATTAGTGTTACTGTTGTTAAGTCTTCATTCCGAAGATTGCTTTCATGCAGCTGTCTGTCCTGTGTGATTTTCTTCATCTCTGCATAACTACAGCAGCCTTTATCCATTTGAACCTGCTTACAATATTGAAGCCTTTGTCTCCCTCTCCAGTTTATAACCCCACTCTTCCCACTATTATCAAATCGCCAACTCCTTCATGCCTCAAATTGTGTCCTTTGAACCAATCCCCTACTCTAGTGAAATTGTGCCATCCATTATCCCACCAATTCGATTCAATACCTACTCATTAAAAACCCAATCTATTCACTACCTACTCATTAATAACCTGATCTACCCATCTACGCTTGAGCATTCTCTATCAGCATCATATTTTGAAAGCTTCTGTTCTTGTGTTGTCTGAACAGGTTTCCCACGCATGTTTCAGTTCCATACAGGGCTACAACTCGCAAAACATTTCTTAACACTTTAAGTTATATTCGATGTTGGTATATTTTTTAAAAATAATTTTGGTGTCTATTACATGTCTTCGATTCATAAGTTGATTATTTATGAAACTGTATTGGTCATTACTTTATGATCCATTTTAGATTGTTCTCTTAGAAGTAGCCCTAATCATATTTCCTTCACCTTCATACATCTAGGGTAAAGTCGAAGTGGAGGCTCTTCCAGATAAAGAAGTCTACAAAGGATTGACTGGTGAAGGAGAAATCAGCAGTAGGTTGTCACTTCAAAATGTTCAAATGTGTGTGAAATCTTATGGGACTTAACAGTCCCTAAGCTTACACACTACTTAACCTAAATTATCCTAAGGACAAACACACACACCCATGCCCGAGGAAGGACTCGAACCTCCGCCGGGACCAGCCGCACAGTTCATGACTGCAGCGCCTTAAATCGCTCGGCTAATCCCTCGCGGCGTTGTCACTTCCAATAGGTATGTGGAAGGGCCTCGACAGGTTGCGAATAGGGGAAGTCGGTGCAAAGCTACACATGTAAATGTCGCCAAGAGCCAGGGTCCATATCAGCTGTTGACGTTTAGTTTTTAGTGAACCCTGAGATACATGAAATTCACAGCTTTCAGATTGGGAGCTAACAGGTTACTGAACACTCCAACACAGAGAGCCCGACACAAGGAAGCTTCTCCTATAAAGTGTTGAACACTGACAGAAACAAATAATAACCGCCGTTATTTGTTTATGTCCTTCCTAATGATTCCACCTTGGTCACCTACTTCCCCCAGAAGGACTAGTAATTTTAGGAGGTGGCAGTTCAAAGTAATTCGAACAAAACGTGATAGCTACCTCCGATATCAATGCACTTTCGAATTCTCTTGACAACACCAGAGGCAGTTCTTCTGACGTAGTCTTGGGGTTCTTTTACGAGGACACCGCTATTCGTAATCTCAACGATCATTTCGGCTCTTGTGATTACTTTTTCTTTGTAGACCTTACCTCTGAAACATTCCCATAAGTAAAAATCTAAAGGGATATAGTCTGGAGACCTTGTTGGCCAAGAAACAAGACTATTTGTGCCGATCGATCTTCCAGGGAATGTTAGGTTTAAATGATATGTCACCTGATGACTCTTGAATTATCACTCAGTGGTTAGAAAACTTTCGACAGTGTTGTCCACAAGCAGCAACAGTGTTTCGTTTATAAAACACGTTCAGAAACATCATGTCGGCATACTCAGCATATGTAAATCGTGTGGCGCGGTTAAACGATACAATAGAATCACAATTCAAAAATACGACTATGTAAACTTAAGCACAACTTCACAGCACCAAGTTTAAAATTAAACTGACAATCGCTATAAACAAACCCATAACAACAGGAGTACCAACATTAGAAATGAAAACTTGTCTCTATAACCAGCTGTACCTTAGCAACCAATAAAAGCTGGTCAGAGGTTATTTGAAATTTTCTACTTGAGTTGATCAGTACTCCTAAAATTCTTACTATTCCTCCCGAAACACCCTGTATAACATTACATCAAATATTTACCAAAATTCAGATATCCACATATTGCTTGAATTTCTATACAGACGGCGAATGCAGGTGATATTTGCTTAAAGCAGAAAAATGGAACAGCCAGAAGCTAATGACCGTTCAGTTGAGACTGTCAATCTACTTTGCCGCACTGTTTTTATTAAGAAGTACTGAAATTATTTTAAGACATTTAGTTTGAAATATGACGATATAGAGCGGACGCAGGGAATTGAAATATTTCCTGGAGAAATATTCGCATTCCATAGTCGGCAGGCATCCGCCTCGAGTTGACGCTCTCGGGGCAGCGGGAACGGGCGGGAAAGGATGCCTCCGTGTGTTGCAGGCGCATTCCTGCTGCCGCAAATGAGTGGAGGAGGACGGAGAGCGCGCCAAGACGCCGGAGAACAATATAAAAAGAATGTCCCAAAACAGTATTCAGGCCGGATTCTTGGCAGCGGCGCCTTAATTTGCATCTTATTTCCCGCTAAAGTAGTAGAAAAAACGGGAGGCCGGGGGAGCCCCGGGGTATCGTTAATTAATGGCCGCCTGGTGGGGAGTCACATCAAAGTCCCCCGCGCCGTAATCCTTCGCCGCCCTTCGTTTAGCACCTCACCTCCTTCAGGGGGAGTGGGGTACCCGCCAAAATCTCCACCGAAGCTGAAATAGCGTTCTCCCAACGGTTTCTCCTGGTAATCCCTTTTGTTTGTGACAGTGCGTAAAGCTGTAATGTTTTCAATTTCTTATTCGTATGGACAAATATCCTGCATAATTGCATTATATCTCGCCTGACAAAGAAGTGAAGCACCCAATAGATTTTCGATAATTCGGATGACCTACGGTCCACGTAGCCCGGGTAAACGAGGTTTCACTACACTTCTCAGATAATCAGGAGTACACTAGGACTTTCGGAATGAATCTTTGCAGCCGACCGTGCGCTGTTTTGAAAATTCCATACTGGCTGAAACTGTGTGCCGAACCGGGTTCGACTCCCGGCAGAGCCTAAAGTTCCAGTCTGCCAGGAAGCATCAAAACAGTACACACTCCCCTCAGAATCAAAGATTAATTGTAGAAGAAATCGGATAGGCTGTGGCTAAGCTATTTCTCCGCAGAGTCCTATCTTCTGGGAGTCAAGATCCGCAAGAGAGCTCTCGTGGAATGTAAGAAGGATACTGGTAGAAGTGGAACTGTGAGGCCGGGTCGTGATCATGTCTGGACAGCTCAGCCGGAAAGAGTAAGCGTTCCTGAAAGATGAAGTACCGGCTGCGAGTCTCGGTTCGACAACTGCATGAAACCAAACGCGAATGTTTAAACAGGCGTGATTAAAGCAGCGTATACGGGAAGAACCACGACCAATCCTCATAAATCTCTCCTTTTTATTTAGGTTTACCACGCTTCATTTTCTGTTATATCAGTGATGCGAAATTCCGGACTATTTCAGGACACATGTACGCAGCCGATTTGTCCGCATATTCTTTCTTTAATGAGCCAGTGCTTCTTCTCTAACGACCACGACATCGACAGTACATAAGGCTCTAACCTCCCTATCCGGACTGTCTTCTGTAATAGCATCAGCTGGACTATCCCTTATCCAAGGTGTCTCAGAAATGTTCCGACAAACTTCTAGGATTTGTAGAAAGTCTCTTGAGGAACAAATTGGGAATAGGAACCCGTGTCCGAAAGCGTCATCGCTACAAAGCGTCGAAGTTGCCACCCGTTCAGTAGCTCAGGTGACTTCGTACGTTGACGGAACCATAGGCGGAACGTCTCGGGTTGTTGTTTGTTATTCAGTGGTCGCGGCTGATTACCACACTCGCCAACGGAGAAGCTGGAGCTGTGTAGACAGTCCTTGCCTGTTATGAACACAGTGCTCTGTTGCCTGTGAATGACGGTTCCAGACACCGGTTTCCATCCACAGTTTATTTTTCTCCTGGAACCCTCTAAAATCTCCAATGATTTTTCTGTATTCAGGAGAAAAATAAATTGCAGATAGAAACCAGCGTCTAAAAGCATGATCCACCAAGGCAACATAGCCATGGATTCATAGGAGACAAGGTCTGTCTGCGTAGCAGCTAGGTACATTTTCTCCACTAGCGATCGTGGCAGCCAGTCTCGATCACTGAAAAGCAACACTGCGAGACGTCCCGCCTGTGGCCTGCAAGCAGACAAAGTCACGTGTGCTGCTGAAGGGGTGGCCTAGCGTCAGATGGCAGCGTCTATAACTACGACGCTCTGTAGCGTAGTTGGATGACGTTTCCATACACTGGTTCCTATCCTCAGTTTGTTCCTCAAGACACTTTCTACAATCCCTCGAGGTTCGTCGCAACATTTCAGGTACACTTTTTATACTGCCTGGCAAAAGAATGAAGCACCCAGAAGAGTTTCTCAGATGTCAATGTAACTTCGTACACATACATACCATGGGCACAATGCACTTCTCTGTCACAGGTAGAAAGACATTACGGTGCATTTATAGTGTTCATGTTTACGGTTGTTACCAGAGCTACACGCATGCTCATAAATTAATGATAATTGCAGAAAGTGATGCCACACAAAGTGCACTACACAAAACTGGCGCTAATAGCACAGGCACATAGGGAACACACACGACACAGATCTGTAAGACCACGCTATTGGTGATAAGTTGAGAAAACCGTCCCGAAACACGTGTGCTACAAAACACCACTGTTTCCTGCGCATGTACCCCGACATCAATATGGGATATGATCACCATGCACACGTACACAGGCCGCACAACGGGTGGACATTCTCTGCATCAGGTGGTCGAGCAGCTGCTAGGCTATATCCTCCCATTCTTGGACCAGTGCCTGTCGGAGCTCCTGAAGTGTCCTAGGGGTTTGAAGACGTGCAGCGATACGTCGACCGACAGCATCCCAGACGTGCTTGATGGGGTTTAGGTCTGGAAAACAGGGAGGCTACTCCATTCGCTTGATATCTTCTGTTTCAACGTACTCCTCCACGATGGCAGCTCGGTGCGGCCTTGCGTTATCATCCATCAGGAGGAAGGTGGGTCCCACTTCACCCTGACAAGGCGGACATACTGGTGCAAAATGACGTCACGATACACCTGACCTGTTACAGTTCCTCTGTCAAAGACATGCAGGGGCGTGGGTGCACCAATCATAATCCCACCTCACACCATAAAACCACGACCTCCTTCCAGATCCTTTTCAAGGACATTAAGGGGCTGGTATCTGGTTCCTGGTTCACGTCAGATCAAAACCCGGCGAGAATCACTGCTCAGACTATACCTGGACTCCTCCGTGAACATAACCTGGGACCACTGTTCCAATGATCATGTACTTTGTTCTTGACACCAGGCTTTACGGGTTCTCCTGTGACCAGGGGTCAGTGGAATGCACCTTGCAGGTCTCCGGGCGAATAAACCATGTCTGTTCAGTCGTCTGTAGACTGTGTGTCTGGAGACAACTGTTTCAGTGGCTGCAGTAAGGGCCCGAGCAAGGCTACCTGCAGTAGGCCTACGCCGTGGCCGTCTGCGGGCACCGATGGTGAGATATCGCTCTTCTTGTGGTGTTGTACACTGTGGACGTCTAGTACTGTAGCGCCTGGGCACGTTTCCTGTCTGCTGGAATCGCTGCCATAATCTTGAGATCACACTTTGTGGCACACGGAGGGCCCGTGCTACGACCTGCTGTGTTTGACCAGCCTCCAGTCGCCCTAGTATTCGACCCCTCATATCGTCATCGATATGTGTTCTTTGAGCCATTTTCAATACACAGTCACCATTAGCACATCTGAAAACGTCTGCACACTTACTCGCTGCTCTGTACTCTGACATGCACCAACACACCTCTGCGTATGGGACTGCTGCCAGCGCCACCGTGCCACGACCGCATGTCAAATGCACCGCATGGTCATACCCCGAGGTGATTTAAACCGCAAACCGCCCACCTGAGCGTTGTTTCACCACGTATCAGCATTATCCTTAATTTTTGAGCATGAGTGTAATAGCGCATATAAGGGGCGTGAGCAGCATTATATGTCGAGCGATCACGGTGAAGGACATGGACATGTGGTGTGCTCAAATGAGACAGCGTTTTCACCTAGCAGAGTTTGAAAGAGTGATCATTGTAGGCCTTCACTTGGCTAGCTGGACGAATCGAGAAATTTGTGGGGCATTCGAATGTGACAGTGACCCGATGTTGGACTCTATGGGCTCGTCTCAAGGTTCCTGTCAGACACGTCTGATCACCATAATGAAGGTTCGTCGTATTGCGGACCAATCTCATCGTAACTTCTTAACATCTATGTCTGTCAGCCCAAAACATGTAACGGACTTCCTGAAGCATTCTGTGTCATTCTGCACCATTTGTCGGAGACTAGCAGCAGGATTAGGGAGTTACCATCCCATGCCTAGGTTGCAGGTAACACTGCAACACAAACGGCTGAGTTTGGAATGACGCTGCAACCGAGAGGCAAGGAATGCTGATGAATGGATCGATTTGTGTTCAGTGCTGAATTGCGATCCTGCACTACCCGGAATAACCATCGTCGACTCGCATGACGGGGACTTCGGGAGACGTCCCTTTCTTAAAATATTTCGGAGAGGCAGTGATGTAACTCTTCTTGTCATGGTGTGGGAACTGATTTGGTATGACTTAAGGTCACGGATGGTAGTGATTGAGGGAATTCTAGCAGCACAACGATACTTTACGGACATCCTACGTCCTCATGTGACAGCATCGTGGTACCATTTTTCAAAAGGACAACGCCCGTTCACATGTGGAACTTGTCTCTATGAACTGTCTGCGTAATGTTTGACGAATTCCCATAGTCAGCAAGATCCACAGATCTATCACCCACAGAACATGTGTGAGACCAGCTCAGATGTCAGCTCCATCCCACTGCCAGTGTACCGGTTATGAAAGACAATTTACAACAATTGTGTACCAGCGTGCCTCAGGAGAGGTTACCCATTGCATGCATTTAAGCCAGATGGGGTGCAACGTATAGTGATATATGGGCTCATACTGCCAAGTTCTTTGTAAACACTGAAATAACATAGTATACTCTCTTAACCTGTGAAGTTTCGATTCCTTTTCCCCACCGTTTCTGGGTGCTTCATTTTTTTTCAGGCTTATTCTGAAATCTATAAAATTAATAATTCTAGATATATTCTTGTTTATCACACTCAATCAATGTGTTATCGTTGGTCCTTTATCAAATTCGATTTTCTCTCATTTATTTGTTAATGGCTACATCACGTTTTATGTAACTTATGGTAGAGTCAAAACAAATTAGACTACTTTCAGATTTAAAACCACAATAAAGAGAAACAAAAGATTAGTTATTCCCTAAGTTTTAATATTTTTATAGTAATGCATGAAAGTAAGAAACACATAATAGTTCAAACGTGGCTCTTAGCTTTGTTTCATTATACGATACAATTGTTTCGCGTATGCATTTACTGGCTTGCGGCATCCACAAAGATGTGCGCTGTATTGGCACCAACAGGACTTTGAACTGTGCTCTTTTAGGAGAAACGCGGGCGTGTGACAACAGTATCTTGGCGAGAATCTGTTCCGCACCTGCATCTAGTTTAACTAGCGTGTCTCAAACGAAACTAAGAGTAAATTTTCGCTTGTACACGACTTCTGTATTTCTTGTCACGAAATCTGGCAGAAAATCCACAGGGATTCTGATTGTATGTAAAGTATGCTAACGGCAAGACACAATCAATGCCTTCTCTGCCCGACAGTAATGGAATTACTATCGATGACAGTGCTAATACAGCAGAATTACTAAACACGGCCTCCCGAAACTCCTTCACGAAACAAGACGAAGTAAATATTCCACAGTTCGAATCAAGAACGTCTACCCACAAGAGTAACTTAGGACATCCTCGGAGTAGCGAAGCAACTTAAATCAACTAATAAAATCAAGTTTTCGTGTCCAGACTCCATACCAGTTAGGTTCCTTTCAGAGTTTGCTGGACACAATAGCTCCATACTTAACACTCATACACAACCGCTCGTTCGACGAGAGATTCGTACCCAAAGACTGGAAAGTTGCACAGGTCAAACCAATATTCAAGAAAGTCAATAGGAATAATCCACTAAATTACAGGCCAATATCAATAACGTCGATATGCAAAGGCATTTTAGAACATATATTGTGTTCGAACATTATGAATTATCTCCAAGAGAACCGTCTATTGACACATAATCAAAACGTATTAAGAAAACATTGTTCTTGTCAAACGCAACTGCCTCTTTACTCACGTGTAGTGTTGAGTGCTATCGACAAAAAATTTCAAAATGATTTCGTATTTCTAGATTTCCAGAAGACTTTTGACACCGTGCCTCACAAGCGACTTGTAATAAAATTTTCTGCTTACGGAATATCGCCTCAGTTATGCTAATGGGTTCGAGATTTACTGTCAGAGAGGTCACAGTTCGTAGTAATTGACGGAAAATCATTGGGTAAAACAGAAGTGATTTCTGGCGTTCCCCAAGGTTATCAGGCACCTGCTGTTCCTTATCTATATAAACTATTTTGGAGACAATTTGAGCAACTATCTTAGGTTGTTTGCAGATGACGCTGTTGTTTATAGTCTAGTAGAGGTATCAAAAGATCAAAACGAATTGCAAAATGATATAGAAGAGATATCTGTATTGTGCTAAAGTTGGCAATTGACCCTACATAATGAAAAGTGCCAGGTCTTCTACGTGGGTGCTACAAGGAGTCCGTTAAAGTTCGGTTGCACAATAATTCTGTCAATTCTAAAAGCCGTAAATATAAGTAAATACCTAGGACTTACAACTACGAACAGCTTAAATTGGAATTGTGGAGAATTTGGACCAAAGACTGGGTTTTATTGACAGAACACTTAAAAGATGAACAGATCTAATAAAGAGACTGTCTACAGTACGCTTGTAGTGCAGCTGCGCTGCGTGTGATCCTTACCAGATAGGATTAACGGAGCACACCGAGAAAGTTCAAAAAAGGGCAGCATATTTTGTGTTATCGAGAAATAGGGGAGAGATTTTCACGGACATGATACAGGATTTGAGGTGGACATCACTGACCAAGCAAAGAAGCGGCGTTTCTCGTTGCAGAGGGCTGTTCTCACGAAATTTCAACCAACAACTTCCACCTCCGAATACGAAAACATTTTGTTGACGCCGACCTACGTAGTGAGGTCATCACAAAAAAATAAGGGAAATCAAAGCTCGCATGGAAAGATATAGGTGTGTGTATTTTACGCGCGCTGTTCAAGAGTGGAGTAATAGAGAAATATTGTGAAGGTGGTTCGATGAACCCTCTGCCAAGCACTAAAATGTGATTTGAAGAGTAGCCATGTAGATGTAGATGTAGACATTTCGTATATTTTTAGTCAGGACGCTCTCTGAGATTCCTTATGACTTTGTCTTTGTGTATCGTATCACGTACGTACTTAGAAGTGTTATTTGGAACATACAGTTGAGATAAATTTTGTTAATAAGCTTTTCTCGTTCACTGTGACTGTCTGAGTTTTGGTTATATTGTGCATTTTCGAAGACAGATTCCTGCATATTTCAGGTCATTTCTTTTAAATTCGACAGTGATACTGATTCCCTGCCCAGCCGTAGTATCTCGATAAAGGCGACGAGCAACTCTTTCATTACCGTGAGTATTGAAGATAATGTCGATGTATTGTGCAAACGTATACTCAGCCATGTTGCTCTGACACTCCAGAACAGACTGGAACCAGTTCTGAGAGGTAGGACAAGAGCCAAATGACATTAGCCGGTCCGACGTAAGCACACCCCATCATGACCACCCTGTTGCATACCTACCTAGCAAACATGTTTTCAAACGGCTGTAACATGAAACTGTACGTCTCCGGACATGGGCTCCTATTATTCAAAATATTATGAACCCACTCCCCTCCACACATTCTATAAGTTTGTAACGATAAATTCCGTTTCACAGGTAATGTACGCTAACGTAATGTCAGATAAAGTACGAGAGAAGATCGGAAAATACAATTATTACCGAAAAGTTCAATAGATAGCAAAACAAAAATAAATGGCAACTTAAATCTTTTATCTACTTTTCTAAATTGTCACCAACGTTCTTAACACGTTTCTCCCGTCGTGGTGCCAGTTTCAATATGCCGACTGCTGATTTCACTTCGGCATATGTAGCAAAGCGTTGGGTGACCGGGAATTCCTTCACGGGACAAAACAGATGAAAGTCCGACGGTGCAAGATCCGGACTGTATGGAGGATGCTGGAGCATATCCCACATAAATCTGGCTCGAACATCGGCGGGGCTTCATCAGTTACTGGCCGCCCGGAGCGTGGTGGATGACCAAGGTTCACACGGCCCTCTTGGAAGAATGCACACACCTGGAGATATTGTTGCTGTGCATACAGTCATCCCCATACACGCCACGCATGCCCCTTTGAATTTCGCTCGATTTATGCTCTTTGCCGCACAAGTACCGATCTACATTTCACTACTTTCGCAAGCTGACGACAGTAACTTGCACGCCATTTTTGTTTCGTAGTTGAGGCTTCTCTCGGTAGGGGTGCACATCGAAACACGATACCCTCTGTAGCACAAACTTCAAACTACAGCTAAGCACCAAAGAAACTGGTATAGGCATGCATATTCAAATACAGAATATATGTAAACAGGGAGAATACGGGGCTGCGGTCGGCAACGCCTATATAAGACAACAAGTGTCTGCTACAATGGAAGGTTATCAAGATTTAAGTGACTTTGAAGGCGGTGTTACAGACGGCGCACGAGCGGTGAGACACAGCATCTCCGATGTAGCGATGAAGTAGGGATTTTCCCGTACCGTGAATATCAGCAATCTGGCAAAACATTAAATCTCCCACATCGCTCCGGCCGGAAAAAGATCCTGCAAGAACGGGATCAACGACGACTGGAGATAAACATTCAAATGGTTCAAATGGCTCTAAGGACTATGGGACTTAACATCTGATGTTATTATTCCCGTAGACTTAGAACTACTTAAACCTAACTAACCTAAGGACATCACACACATCCATGCCCGAGTCAGGATTCGAACCTGCAACCGTAGCAGCAGCGCGGTTCCGGACTGAAGTGCCTAGAACCGCTCGGCCACATCGACCGGCAATAAACGTTCAGCACGACAGAAGTGAAATCCTTCCGCAAATTACTGCAGATTTCAATGCTGACCATCAACAAGTATCAGCATGCGAATCATTCAACGGAAAATCATGGATATGGGCTTCGGAACGGAAGGCCCACTCGTGTACCCTTGATAACTGCACGACACAAAGCTTTGCGCCTCGCCTTCGCCCGTCAACACCGAAGTTGGACTGTTGATGATTGGAAACAAGTTGCCTGGTCGGACGAGTCTCGTTTCAAATTGTATCGAGTGGATGAACATGTACAGTAATGGAGAGAACCTCATGAATCCATGGACCCCTGCATGCAGGGGACTGTTCAAGCTGGTGGACGCTCTGTAATGGTGTAGGACGTGTGCAGTTGGAGTGATATGGGAGCCCTGATACGTCTCCATATGTCTCTGGCTAGTGACACGTATATAAGCATCTTGTCTGATCACCTACATTCATTCATGTCCATTGTGCATTCCGACGGACTTGGGCAATTCCAGCAGGACAATGCGACACCTGACACGTCCAGAATTGCTACAGAGTGGCTCCACGAACACTCTTATGAACTTAAACACTTCCGCTGGCCCCAGAAATGAACATTATTGAACTTATCTGGGATGCCTTGCAACGTGCTGTTCAGAAGAGATCTCCACTCCCTCGTACTCTTAATAACTTATGGACAGCTCTGCAGGATTCATGGTGTCAGTTCCCTCCATCACTATTTAAGACATTAGTTAAGTCCACGCCACGTCATGTTGCGGCACTTCTGCGTGCTCGCGGGGGCCCTGCACGATATTAGGCAGGTGTACCAGTTTCTTTGGCTCTTCGTCGTATATCGCCGTGAAATTTCAACATTCCAACTGCAATACTAGGAGAGGAAACATTATTGTGCCTTACTTTCCGATCCTCGCTCGCTAGTTTGACACTCCTTGGAGGGAAAGGCGTCTCCACGAGAGAGCTCAGCCTGCGGTGGCGCCAGCGGGCACCTGGGTACCTGTGTGGAGCCGGCTGTGTGGACGGTCGGTCACAGAGCGCTCGCAACTTTTTGCGGCAGCAGCCGCTGACGCTGAGGCTGATCGATCCGGCGCCTGATTACTGTCGGCGGACCCGCTCCCCTCCCCTCTCTCCACTTTCTCTCCTCTCCGCCTGCAGCTTCCTCCCCCTCACCCCTCACCCCTCGCATCCGCTGCCGCCCTCAATTTAACTTTTAATTGCGTACGTTTTAAAATGGCCAAATCATCATTTGCGCCCGGTGGCGGTCGGTCCAAGTTTGAGCGTCTTCGGCAGCGCGGCGACTGCCTTCTATCTCTCCTAGTGCTGCACTGTGCTTCCCAATTGTCGGCTTCATCCGCTCTCCAAGTTTCAGCCGTGCTATGCCCTGCAAGGATTCGAAGTAACAGGTTCCGACGATGTAATGCATGTTTACCATCTTACTTCAACCTGTAGATTCGTGTCGATTTACTCAATCCGGTTCTCTCTTAAGGGTAACGAAGTCATCTGGATTGGCCTGACCCAGCTGCAACGTTTCCGCTGCAGCCGAAGAAGAAGTACTCGACTAAAGAGCTACGACAATTTGCTTTGTCACCTCTAGTGGCGTGCTACAGTAATGTCGCGTATGGGCTTTGAATGCATGGCAACGGCCTTGCCACAGTGGATACACCGGTTCCCGTGAGATCACCGAAGCGCTCTCGGGCTTGGTCGGCACTTGGATGGGTGACCATCCAGGCCGCCATGCGCTGTTGCCATATTTCGGGATGCACTCAGCCTCGTGATGCCAATTGAGGAGCTACTCGACCGAATAGTAGCGGCTTCGGTCAAGAATACCATCATAACGACCGGGAGAGCGGTGTGCTGACGCCACACCCCTCCTATCCGCAATCTCCACTGAGGATGACACGGCGGTCGGATGGTCCCGGTAGACCTCTCCTGGCCTGAAGACGGAGTGCTAAATAAAAAATAAATAAATGAGCTTTCAATGTGTTCCAGGAACCCAGACACGAACATGTAAACAAACAAACGAAAATTACGTAACTTCATTTTTCCAGGTTATTATTAACAAGAGCTCAGATGGAAAACCAGTCCTAAGCAAAGAAGGGAAAGTTGAGAGGTGGAAGAGGTATATAGAGGGTCTAAACAAGGCAGATGAACTTTTAAGCAGTATTATAGAAACGACAGGCGTTGTACATGGAGATGAGGTAGGAGATATGGTCTACGTGAAGAATTTGGCAGAGCACTGGAAGACCTAAGTCGAAACAAGGCCTTGGCAGTAGACGAAATTTCGTCAGAACTACTCATAGCCTTGGGAGAGCCAGCCACGACAAAACACTTCTATTTGGTGTGCTTCATGTACGAGACAGGCGAAAATTCCTGAGTTCAAGAAGAATGTAATATTAGTTTACCAATGTTGGGTTGCAAGCCGACGACCTTTAGTCACTACTTGACAGGAGGTGAACTTCTTAGCGAAGATCTCTTGTAAACAACCTCTATTGTTGTAAATACTCTTCACCGGTTTGCCGACGGATGACGTGCAGATTCCACAACATTTCCTCGGAGCAACTGTCCGAATTCTTCAGGTGGTCCAACCTTGCTGGTGGTTAGGTACGATTGACGGTATCCGCAAGTCGACGCGCTGTATATAGAACATGCAAGTGAAGAATGCGCAGGCGCGGAAATCACGCATGCGCAATGATTTGCAGATAGATGGTGAAATACTAAAACGCCCTATATACAGCGCGTCGACGTGCGGATACAGTCAGTCGTACCTAGGCACTAGCAAGGTTAAACCACCTGAAAAATCACAACCTTTATTGTTGATTACCTGTTTCAGTGAGCATGGCTATCACCTTGACATCTCCATAACAGGTTATTACACCTCTGAAGACAGTAGCACGCTTACAGAAACCGGTAATAAACAGTAAAGGTTGTTTACATGTGATCTTGCTTAAGAAGTTCACTTTCTCTCAAGTAAGAATGTAATAATTACAATTCCATAGAAAGCATGTACAGGTGGGTGTGAATATTATCGAACTCTCAATTTAGTAAGTCATGGATGCAAAATATAAAACGAATTGTTGACTGAAGAGTTGAAAAACTGTTACAAGTCAACCTCAGGGAAGATCAGTTTGGATTCCAGGAGAAGTGTAGGAACTCGCGAGGCGATACTGATCCTACGACTTATCTTAGAAGATACCGGTAGCTTAAGGAAAGGCAAAACTACTTTTATAGCATTTGTAGACTTGGAGAAAGAACGTGACACGTTGGATTCTGAAGGTAGCTGGGGTAAAATACAGGAAGCGGAATGCTATTTATTGATTGTACAGAAACCAGACAGAAGTTAACAGGAGTCGAGGGGCATGAAAGGGAAGCAGTGATTGAGAAGGGAGCTAAAATGGATTGTAGCCTATCCCAGTTGTTAACCAACTGTACATTGAGCAAGCAGTAAAGGAAAAAATGGTTCAAATGGCTCTGAGCGCTATGGGACTCAACTTCTGTGGTCATCAGTCCCCTAGAACTTAGAACTACTTAAACCTAACTAACCTAAGGACATCACACACACCCATGCCCGAGGCAGGATTCGAACCTGCGACCGTAGCAGCAGCGCGGCTCCGAACTGGAGCGCCTAGAACCGCACGGCCACCGCGGCCGGCAGTAAAGGAAACAAATGAAATATTTGGAGTGGGAATTTATGTTCATGGAGAAGAAATAAAAGATCGGAGGTTTGCCAATGACGTTGTAATTGTGCCAGAGACAGCAAAGGACTTGGAAGAGCAGTTCAGCGGAGTTGACAGTGTCTTGAAAGGAGATGGAGTATGAACATCAACAACAGCAAAACGAGGTTATTGGAATGTAATCGAATTGTATCAGGTGACGCTGAGGAAATTAGATTAGGAAATGACCTGCCTAAAGTAATACGGAGTTAGTTATTTGCGTAGCAAAAGGATGTAAAATGTAGACCGGCAATGGCAAAAAAAGCTTTTCCGAAGAAGAGAAATTTGTTAACATCGGATATGCAATTAGGTGTTAGAAAGCTTTTCTGCAAGTGTTTTTTATGGACTGCCACCACGTATGGAAGTGAAACACTGACGATAAACAGTTTAGACAAGAAGGGAATGGAAGCTTTCGAAATGTGGTGCTGCAGAAGAATCCTCAAGATTAGATTGATAGATGGTGAAACTATAAGGAGGTACTATATAAAAAAGGGTAGAAAAGAAATTGGTGGTTGGTAGAACACATTATGAGACACCAAAGGATCACCAACTTAGTATTCGAGGGAATTGTGGGAGTGGGGATGGGGATACAAATCGCAGAGGGTGACCAAGAGATGAATACAGTAAGCAGTTTCAGATGGATGTTGTCATGACATGAGGAGGTTTACATAGGATAGAGTAGCTTGAAGAGCTGCACCAAATCAGTCTTCGGACTGAAGACCACAACAATAACACTGTTAAAGCTTCGACTACCCGTAATACAATTAATGAAACCTCATTTCCATCTCTTTCAAGGGTCAAGGGCCTTAGCCTCGTTGATACAGAGTATTCATCGCGTTTAATTTTCCCTTCTTTTACGGTTGATTACGCGTTGCAAATACTTCGTAAAACTCCAAAAGATCCTACCACGAACATTCTCGATGAAACTGAAATTTACATACGCGTAAGAAACCAACCGCAAGATGTATTAAAAGAACAGACAGATCTTAAACACAAACTGATTTTTAAAACAAATTATTCAAATACTTGAAAAAGAAAATGGGTAAATTCAAAGTGCAGTGCACAGCCAAAGATGATACATACCAAAATAAAAGCACTGTTGCTCATACACATACTCTGCAAACATATGTCAGAGTATCATTGCAGTACGTACAAGAATGTCATAATTTACGAAAAATTAAAGTTAATAAAAGTATACGTCTTGAATAAAAACTTCTATCCAGTAAACCACCATAAATGAATAGCATCTACGATCACTGTAAACATAGACTACTACAGACATACGGCAACACATTTATATTTACGTGCAACCAAATAATGTAGCATTTATATCATTTGTTTAACAGTGTTTATTCTTTCTAAAATTATGACATCGTAGCGCCAAAACTGAAACACAAGCTGCGACATCGTCGCGAAAAAAACAGTTACCCGTATATGTAATAAGTTTCCTTTAATTTACGTCTATGGTCACATACTTTTTGTTAACAGATTACCGGTTTCGGTGGTGGTGGTGGTTTAGTGTTTAGCGTCCCGTCGACAACGAGGTCATTAGAGACGGAACCGGTTTCGGTCTTTAATGGCGATCATCAGATCTGTTTCATAAAAACAAAGTCCTAATGTACTGCAGCCATAGTGGCATCGTCAAATGTTAAATGCCACTATGGCTGCAGTACATTAGGACTTCGTTTTTATGAAACGGATCTGATGATGATCATTAAAGACCGAAACTGGTAATCTGTCAACAAAAAGTTTGTGACCATAGACGTAAATTAAAAGAAACTTAAAACTCATACATTACTGTAGTAACAAATTAACTAATAACTTAATTCAACAAAAATAGAGCGACAGCCAAAATACAGTTGTTATATGTATGTCGATCCATCTAGACAATATATGCTTAAGTAGCAGTCCATGCATAATGTTCTACCGTAACATAAATATGTGTAATGAAAATTTCACCCAATTGTACTGCAGGTCACTCGAAAATGGCAGTGTTAGCACATCGGCAAGTAAATTAGGCCATTATTTGCTGCAAGCTATGTTTCTATCATAAAGCGAGCGATGGTTATCTAGAAAAAGCTCTCAGTAGAACATGAGGAAGCGGCGGACACTGATGCCAGCGTGTCATTCCGGCCACAGTTCGCCTTCTGGGCAGGGCCCAGTTGCAAATACACAACAGCCAGCAACCACCTGACTCGACCTGGTGTCCCGAATCCGTGAAGACAGAAACCTTAGGCTCCAGGCTGCGCTGGCAGCTTTATTCGCAGCATTCTCTGCTTCACCTGTCTCAAAACTAATCCACTGTGCTTTCCCACTCACACAAAAATCATCCAGAAAACAAGCCATCCCAGCACCATGTTAAATAAAAGAAATGAACTTAGAAAGAGGGGAGTGTGACCAGTCATTTTCACTCGATATATGCTAATAAAAATATTGCCCAAGGCACCCACACCGTTATCTCCCTTTAATTACCTAATCAACCTCAACCTGAATGAAAATGTCGTGAAAAAATGCTTGCCACATTTCAGTCTAACTCGGTGACAGTTCTTGAAAACTTTGTTTCTTTTTTGTCGGTCTTTTGCGTATAATACAGAGGCGTTTCGGTATGGCATAAACCTTCAGTAAATTTACCGTAGGTACATAACATCAACTTTTTACGAAATTTACGTCGGATTCCAAGTCGGTAGTTGTCATTTTTTCCATCACTCAGACAGAATGCATAGTAACCTTGAAAAGTTGGAAAATAAACGTCAGTAAAATGTGTTTGTTGGAGAGCAACACAGATCTCAGAACAGATGGAAATTAGTAGGTATGGTTCTGACATGTGGCAGTATACTATCTACATCTACATGTACATCTACATGTACATCTACGTCTACGTGATTACTCTGCTATTCACAATAAAGTGTCTGGCAGAGGGTTCAATGAACCACCTTCAAGCTGCCTCTCTACCGTTCCACTCTCGAACGGCACGCGGAAAAACGAGCACTTAAATTTTTCTGTGCGAGCCACGATTTCTCTTATTTTATCGTGATGATCATTTCTCCCTATGTAGGTGGGTGCCAACAGAATGTTTTAGCAATCGGAGGAGAAAACTGGTGATTGAAATTTCATGAGAAGATCCCGTCGCAACGAAAAACGCCTTTGTTTTAATGATTGCCACTCCAATTCACGTATCATGTCTGTGGCACTATCTCCCCTATTTCGCGATAATACAAAACGAGCTGCCCTTCTTTGTACTTTTTCGATGTCATCCGCCAGTCCCACCTGATGCGGGTCACACACCGCACAGCAATACTCCAGAATAGGACGGAATGATTGCGTTAAGAATGTCCCCATTTCTGCCACAGACTCAAAACTGCCACAACTAGAAAGTTGGAAGGCCCAAATGTATATCTGATGAACACTGGTCTTCACTGCATTGGTCTTCTGGATACGCACCTATAACATCTCATGTTTCCAAAAGATTTCTAAATCATTGCTAATGAATGTAGGTGTGATTACTTCATGAGGTGCATGAGAATATTTTGCTGACCAAGATTAAGAATCGACAGGCGAGAGAGGTCTGCTTTTACGACTTACATTTCACTCCATACGGTGGCTTACGATTGTCAGCAGATGGAGTGCGGTAGCAAAACAGTGCTACAATGCATTCTTCCAGGTGTCCAGAGGTATAGGACATAAAATGCTTTACGCAAAATCTAACGATACAGCACGTCCTACAACAGCTGTACTCGGAGGGTAAGATATGTGGACGTACGGAGGAACAAAATATTTAGGGGAATAGTTGGGTATGTATAGCGGTACTTCATCTCAACTACACTAGGTTTATGTATTTTGTTGGTGATATACCCTACACATCTTTAGAAGTCTTGAGAATGGTACTTCATCTCAACTATACTGGGTTTACGCATTTCAAAATTGCTTTCGGTTTCAAGCAATGCCTATGGTAAGATGACGGCTTTTCACAGTACGTTATCGGTATTACTTACAAAAAAAACGACTATTATCAATATACATCTCAGTAGACAACGTTATGAAACGGGGCTCCTTTTCGGGAATGTACAAATGCAAGGCATCAACGTTTGTGGTCCAAAGTTAACGATGTGCGGCTGATATTGAACTAACATCGCAAGCGAGAACAGAGCAGAACATTAGATTACATCTACATTTACAGAGATACTCTGCAAATCACACTTAAGTGCCTGGCAGAAAGTTCATCGAACCACCTTCACAATAATTTCTGTTATTCCAATCACGAACAGCGCTTGGAAGAACCGAACGCCTATGTCTTTCCGTGCGAGCTCTGATTTCCCTAATTTTATTATGACGATCGTTTCTCCATGTGTAGGTCAGCGGCTGCAATATATTTTCGCATTCAGAAGAGAAAGTTGGTGATTGAAATTTCATGAGAGCATCCATCCGCAAAGAGAAACCCCTTTCCTTTAATGATGTCATGTCCGTGACATTCCCTCCACTATTTCTCAATACTACAAAACGTGCTGATCTTCTTCGAATTTTCTCAGTGTACTCCATCAGTTCTATCTGGTAAGGATCCTAGACCGTGCAACAGTGTCCCAAAAGAGGACGGACAAGTGTAGTGTAGGCAAACTTTTTAGTGTGTCTGTTGCATCTTCTACGTGTTATGCCATTAAATCGCCATCTTTGGTTCAGCTTCCCCATAAAATTTTCTATGTGGTCCTTCCACTTTAAGTTGTTCGCAACTGAAATTCCTAGGTATTCAACTGAATTTACGCCCTTTATATTTGATTGATTTATCGTATAGCAAAAGTTTCACGGATTCCTTTTAGCACTCGTGGGGATAAGTTGATACTTTTCATTATTTAGGGTCAGGTGCTAATTTTCGCCCCATACAGATATCTTTTCTAGACCTCACACTTTTCATTATTTAGCGTCAATTGCCAATTTTCGCACCATACTGATGTCTTTCCTAAATCGTTTTGCAATTTGTTTTGATTTTCTGATGGCTTTACTAGACGATAAACGACAGCGTCATCTGAAAACAACCTAAGACGGCTGCTTGGTCTCCTAAATCATGAGAGTCTACAACACTACCTTGGGGAACGCCAGAAATCACTTCTGTTTTACTCGATGACTTTCCGTCAACTATGACGAACTGTGATCTCTCTGATAGGAAATCACGAATCCTATCGCATAGCTGAGACGATATTCCATAAGCACAAAATTTGACTACAAGCTTGTGAGGTACACCGTCAAAAGCCCTCCGGAAATCTACACATACGAAATCAGTTTGAAAACACTTGTCGATAGCACTCAACACTTCGTCCGAGTAAGGAGCTAGTTGTGTTTCATAAGAACGATGTTTTCTAGATCCGCGCTGACTGCGTGTCACTAGACCGTTCTGTTCAAGGTAATTCATAATGTCTGAAAACAGTATACACTCAGAAATCCTACTGCATATCGACGTTAATGATATGATCCTATAATTTAAGGGATTACTCCTATTGCCTTTCTTGCATGCTGGTGTGACCTGTGCAGCTTTCCAGTCTTTGGCTACGGATCTTTCGTCGAACGAGCGATTGTATATGATTAAGTATGGAGTTAATGTATAAGCAGATTCTGAAAAGAACCTAACTCGTATACAGTCTGGATTGGAAGACTTACTTTTATTAAGTGATTTAAGTTGCTTCACTACTCCAAGGATGTTCACTTCTAAGCTACTCATGTTGGCAGCTGTTCTTGATTCGAATTCTGGAATATTTACTTCGTGTTTTTTGGTGAAGGAATTCCGGAAGGCTGTTTTTAGTAACTCTGCTTTAGCAGCACTGTCATCGATAGTATTTCCATTGCTAATGTTCAGAGAAGGCATTGACTGTGTCATGCCGCTAGCATACTTCACATACGTCCTAAATCTCTTTCGATTTTTTGCCAGGTTTGGGGGCAAAGTTTCGTAGTGAGAACTATTATAAGCATCTCGCATTGAAGTCCGCGCTAAATTTCGAGCTTCTGTAAAAGATCGCCAATCTTAGGGATTTTATGTTTGTTTAAATTTGGCGTGCTTTTTTCGTTGCTTCTGCAACAGTGATCTGACACGTTTTGTGTACCAGTGGGGATCAACTCCGTCGTTTGTTAATTTATTCGGTACAAATCTCTCAGTTGCTGTGGATTCTATTTCTTTGAATTAAAGCTACGTCTGGTTTACACTTACATAGTTAATTAGGAAGGCGTCAAGTGAATTTTTACCTGCTTTTTTGAAATAGCATATTTTTTGTTTATTTTTGGAGAATTTGGGAGTTACAGTATTCAGTCTTGCTATGACAACCAGGTGTTCACTAATCCCAGTATCCGTTGTGATGCTCGTTATTAGCTCAGGATTATTTGCTGTTGAGAGGTCAAGCGGTTTTCACAACCATTTACTGTTCGAGTGGGCTCAAGAACTAACTGCTCCAAACAATTTTGGATGATATTTTATGCGTACCTCCGGATTTAAACATATATTTTCGACAAGATATGGAGGGTAAATTGAAGTCATCACCAACTATAATTGTATGAGTAGGGTACGTCTTTGAAATTAAACTCAAGTTTTCTTTGAACCCTTCAGCAATTGTATTATCTGAGTTGGGAGGTCGGTAAAATGACACAATCATGCCAAGAACGACATCTGCCCATAGTAACTCACAGGAACTATTGAAAGTTTCCTTTAAAAATTCTTTTGGTTTGAGATTTCGTACGGGCTTAGTTGGTTGGTTGGTTGGCTGTAACTGTGCTGTTGTTTAGCCTTGGGTGACTTTGTGCATTTCTGACTGCAAGAGAAACCAAATCTATCTGCTAGCAAGAATACAACAAGAATTTGGACCTGTTTTATAATCTTTCTAAAGAAATGTCCAAGCTGATTAAATCCTGAACTTAACTATTAATCTCTTTAATTAAACAAAGTGGTCCCTGTGCGTTAATGATCTGCCTAATAATGCTGTTCATGAAATGGTCCCTGTGTGTTGATAATTTTCGTAGCTGTTTTACCGATAGTTCCTAGCTCTACGTTCTTGCTGTGTTCGATCAGCACACTTTGAGACTGAAGCCCTGTTTGTGATTTCCCGAGTCCCTCTAATCTAAAAAACCGCTCAGTCCACGTCACACAGCCTCTTCTACCCTTGAAGCCACCTCCTGTGAGTGGTGGACTCCAGACTTATTTAGCGGAACCAGAAACTCCACCACCACATGGCGCAAGTCGAGGAATCTGCAGCGTACACGGTCGTAGAACCGTTTGAGCCTCTAATTCAGACCCTCCACTTGGCTCTGTAACACAGGTACGCAGTCGATCCTGTCAACTATGCTGCAAGTGGTGAGCTCTGGCTCGTTCTCGCAAGCAGGACTGGCAGCCTTACTACTTCTGATAGCCGCTCGAAACCAGAGAGAATCTCTTCCGGTCCCAAGCGACACACATCACTGATACCGACGTGAGCCACCACCTGTAGCTGATTGCACTCTCTGTTCTTCATGGCTTCCTGAAAGACGAGTTTCACATCTAGAATGATTCCACCCGGATGCACACGGTGTGCAACTTGGTTTTTTTCCCTTCCTTGGCAGCCATGTCCCTAAGAAGCTTCATAACGCGCTTAACATTGGAGCTTTCAGTCTCTCTCTCTCGCTTTCATTGCGAAGTAAGTGGCTGCAGAAATGTGCACATAGTACTGGCAAAATCTCACCAGTCCCTGTCACCGAATCAAAATCGTTGCGGCTATGAAACTGAACGATTCGGTTTCTAAAAAATGGTTCAACTGGCTCTAAGCTCTATGGGACTTAACATCTGAGGTCATCAGTCCCATAGATTTAGAACTACTTAGACCTAACTAACCTAAGGACATCACACACATCCATGCCCGAGCCAGGATTCGAACCCGCGACCGTAGCAGCAGCGCGGTTCCGGACTGAAGCGCCTAGAACCGCTCGGCCACAGCGGCCGGCGATTCGGTTTCTATCCAAGATACCAAGTATACCAAATTTAAGGAGGAAGAGCCTTTTTAAGAGTTTGATACAACTTTCCACAGTACGGCATTCCCTGAAATTCATCTTCACATAACTTCAGTACTCTAAACCTAGTAGCACACACAGTTAACAGAGGAGGCTGCTGGAGTGTCCTGAGTGCTTGTATTACGCCGCCATCACTGAACTATGCACACCCTCAAACCAATGCAATACGATTCGACCCATGCACCACAGACACTCATTCTGTTGAAAGACAAAACATAATTCATTATACTAGACTGCGAAGGTCCCACATCTCAATATACACAAACGACAGACATCGATATCAAATGTTTCCACGGGATTTCTGAATCATTTCTGATAAAAACTAGTGTTATCTGCGTTGGTCTGTTACGTACACATATATTCATTCGCTCACACCACATATTAGTCCACAATGAAAACTCGCTTGTAACTGGTTACTACATCACTCCGCAACGAAAGTTCGTTTGTGACCGAGTGTTTCATACCACCCACACCTTATCAAACCACTGTAGCACGACTTCAGCCCACGTTGCCAAGATTATTTCGAAAACACTGCAGAACTATTACTGGGAAGCTCTAACACAACCTCTATACAGTCCCAATCTCTGCCCATGCGATTTCCATATTTTGGAGCCCTGGAGAAAGACATTCGGGGTCGTCGATATGCTTCGGACGAAGCTGGGCGCAATCATGGTTCCGTAGGCAACCGCAAACGTTGTTCCATGAGAGCATTGATATTCATCTTCTTGTCTCACAATGGGATAAATGAATTAATAGTTATCGCGATTACTTTTGAAATAATAAGCAGTTTACTTGCTGTTTTCCATCTGTCAGCCACCAAGCCTAGCTGACTTTCCTTTTTTTTTTTTCATTTCGTTTCTCGCCTCTTCGCCATTAACACTGGTAGCACTACACCTCTCGCAGGACTTTTGTGCACCATCTATGCAACTCATGTATAGTTGCATCTACTCAGACAGAAAATGCACAGCTACTGAATTTCAGCGTTGTTTCCTTGGGATTTCTTTTTTTCGGCAGATTTCCTCAATTATCCCAGTCTAATACAGGTGCCCAACCTTATCATACAAGATGCAGCCGTGTGAAATATTATTTTTAATTATGGACACTGTCGAATCTGAATTAGCGGAGAGGCACCTATATACATTTAGTTTCTTCATCAGTATTAATTCATTTGACGAAAGAATGGGCGCTGTCTGTAATTTCTCCACAAAACAGTGGAAATGAATTAATTTCATATTTATTCAAAGGATTGACACGCATACAAATCCTGGCAATAGGAATTATCCCATTCCATATTGGCGTGGTTGTACAGAAACTTTCTATCGCTACTATTTAAAACAACAGTCGTAAGACGCAGAATATTCTTCATTAACTTACGTTAAAAAAATAAGAATCTTTCCGTCAGTTTTCTGATGATGCCCTATCCAGGCGAAACGCATCGTTCTTAAGTTAATAGAGAACATTCTGCGACCTACGACTGTTTTTTAAGTAATTGCTAATAGAATTACAGTTCTAGATTCTATATTTACTGTAAAACGAAGCTTCACATCCATTACTAACCTTCGATTAAACGCTTACCAGTGGGACAGGAGATTAGAGCAGGATCGTTGTGTGTCTTCAGGTAATCAGTCGACTGACAGCTTTATACATCCCTGGGTAGTTCGCCACGCAAAAGAAAACACGGCGTGAAACAGACTACCCTACGCCACGTGGGACGGTAATAACGGAAACTGGATAGAAATTTACAAATAACCGACAGCGAGGACGGGAAACAATTTAGATTGCGTTTTGAATTCACCTAACTCGTCATAAGAGAACACTGTAGAGGATCCACTCGGCATCATGAGCGATATGAGACACTGTCTAATGCTACGTGTTGGTAATCACAAAGAAGAATCAGTTAATTACCAAAAATTACGTACGTGATTCATTGGAAACGTTAAAGAACTTCACTGGAATGAGGAAAGGCAGTGGGTTGATTTACTGTCAGGAGGTGACGGAACCCTGATTAGCACCACGTGAAAACAATCAACAAAGAAAGGTTGGTTAAAAACGCAAAAATGAACATTACGAACTATCAGCAATGCTACATAAACATTATTCAAAGAAAAAACATTTTACGAGCCTGATTGATACTACAGTACATCACAACAGCCTACCTTACCACACAGAAGAACTCGTAGTATGATTCAACAAACTAAAAAAAAAAAACTTTATAAAGCTGAACAGTCTTCACTCGAACAAGACTAGGTTGTCGTTAATTCAATCTGTTTAGGCTTACATCCAAAGACAGTGCTGCTAGAACTTAACAATGTCCATCTGTCTTGGACCAGACCTCGAGTAAGAGTGTTGTAATGGAATAAAATAAAAATTGTTTGTGACTCCTTTTCTTTGCTATCAGTGTAATGTAATAGAATGAATATGAGCCGCGACTTATATAAAAAAGAGACACACATTAATACAATGGCTCAGCATAAAAGAGAAATAACTAATGTAGGAATGTTATTAACAGTGTAATATGTTGTTTAATTTAGCCTGACGTGTATAAGCACTCAGTAAACTAGCTCAGTTCTCAGGATAGTTACTTAATCGTAGATAATTAATTGTCCTTTTCTTATTTACCCAACACTACAGATATTATTCCAGGCTCATGAGAAGTCGTGTGCTTATTGCACCAGAGAATATTTCCCATGTCTGTTCGATGTACACTACTGCAATACGTAACTTAACATCGTGGTTTCGTCTCGATTCCCCAGTATAAGATAACAAGAACAGCATCTACAAATGAAATCCTATAATAGAACTGGATTCCTGTGACCAGACATTTTCTGCATGGGATGTTATCTCGTTATATAAAGAAAATCTGTAAGTATAATTGTTAAATTATTAGCAGCTGGCTCCGGTCTCGTGGGATCTGAAATAAGGTTAATTGTCCTAACCGACGGCACGTCTCATAGATGAACTAAAAGATAATGTTAAAGATTTTTCTAAGATGGCGCCTAACAATGAAAATTCTTTGTTAAGGCCCATATCTACTTAAGACAATCCAGGTATCAGACTACCAATTGACTGACCGCATACACAAATACTTTTGACAAAATAACCATAATATTTTTCGGTTTTTAAGTACAACTTACATTATCAGCTGGTACAGCAAGATGAGCTTTACACAAGAACGTCCTCTTAGGTCCGAATCTAAGCAGATAAGATAAGTGAAAGACAAAGGAAAGATAGTTCATGCATCTAAGCGCAAGAGTCCATGGAATAACATGTCCATTGTAGTTCTATCTCTTCTTTTTTGGCGTACTTGTCGATTATTTATAAAATTTATCGTAATACTCAGTTTACATTTTTTTAAACCCAAGTCCACCCAGGAGAAATAGTCTAGTGCCCGTGTTTTTTCGCGTAACGTTGGGCACCCCTATCCCACAGTGCAAGAAAACACTTCAACAGTCACTCTGATCAACATGACCTCTACCAGCCTCTGCTATTCAAAGGAAACGTTTGATTTCTCTGGCCATATGTCTGTCTACCCATAGAACCAAAGCTCTCCCGTTTCTTAAGACCAGTGCAAAGTGGGGGGTTTTTGAAAACGGCAGCTAATTGTGCTCACGACTTCTGGTCCTTAAAGACATAAAAGGGTGGAGTAAGTATGCCAATGGTTAGTATGCCAACTACTTACACATATCAGTCATTTCTTCTGTTCATACAAGCTTCTTCTCTTTCAGAAAAGAATCGAGGGTTAATCTTCCATCTAATGAAGCGAGTCTCCCTAAATCTTGGCAGACACGTTTCAGCCACACACAGCCACCTCAAAGTTTCAACGTTGGAATTTATGAAACATTATAAACTTCAACAGCCACTTGTTATTAATATTTTACTAGAGCGACACGTTTCGGCAGAATGCTGCCATCATTAGGTACATTTACGTTTACTTTTACACTGTAATTAATATGAAATGGGGTTAGTTTCCTTTGCTGTATATGTCAGTGAGGTTATGTGCCGAAAACGATGCCTCTTCAGAAAGAAAAATATTTTATAGTATGCACATTATGTGATAGAATGATTTATCATTTTGCTAATGCATATACATAAATTTCTGTTGGTAATTTCGTTGTCTGGTACACAGAGCACAATAACAATTACATCACAAATTAAAACTTTCACAATCATTTTTCTACATCAATCCAAAGAGTTCTGAAACCTAAGATTAACTATTTTCTATTATTAAAACAGCATGCAGCGAAGACGAGACATTTATGTGTAGCTATATTTATGCCATGGGAAATATTAGGTGAGTAGTTAGTAAAGGCAGATTTTTTCCTTTAAGAAGTTGATATTAATACTTTCAAGTTTATCATTTAGTTACATGTCTCCATGCATTGTGCCATGAATGAGCATCTCCAATTCTTCATATAAATCCTTTTGGTGTCCCTTGTCTATTTTATGTGAAGATCATGTGCAATATCATGGAATAGGTGACCTGTATATTTAATTTTTTATGGCTATTTCTCATTTATTACGGTTGTTAGTGTAGTATATATTTAAATGTTCGTCGCATCTTTTTTTGAACACTCGCCCGGTTTCGCCTTCATAGAGGGCTTTGTAGGTGCTACATACTATTTGATAATTGTCTGTTTGTGAATGTTTGTCTGTATGTATGTGTTAACATTGGTCCTCAGTGTGTGTTGCAGTTTATGTCTAGTGAAGGTGATGTTGAAGTTGTGTGGTCTGAAAATGTTTACTATTTTGTAGGAGAGTTTGCCTCTGAAAGAAACGCAAGCAGTGAGTTTCTTTTTCATTTTCTGCATGGAAGTCGGTTTTAAAAAATGGTTCAAATGGGTCTGAGCACTATGGGACTTAACATCTCAGGTCATCAGTCCCCTAGAATTTAGAACTACTTAAACCTAACTATCTTAAGGACATCACACACATCCGTGCCCGAGGCAGGATTCGAATCTGCGAGCGTAGCGGTCGCGCGGTTCCAGACTGAAGTGCCTAGAAGTCGGTTTACTATAGTTTTTTTTCTTTTTTGTGTGAGCCGTCAATTAGTGTGTTGCCATAACCATTTGCTGTAGCTGTTTGTTTCATTTTAGTGAGATCATCAAGTTTTGTATATTTACCCATTAGTACAGTTCCTAACATGTTTATTAACCACTTGGAGAAAAAAAGCTTTTTCTATAAAATCGAGCTTCAGGGATAAAATTATTTAATACAGATGTTGTGTTGATGATACATTGCTCCTCATAAATGTCGACACAAATGATATTAACAACATATTAGGTGCATACAATAAACAGGACAGAAATACAAATTTCAGAATGGAATATGAAAACAATGGTAGCAGCAATTTCTTAACCTTCAACATCAGTAAAGAAAATAATTCACACACATTCCAAGTTTACAGAAAGGCAACAGCAACAAATACTACCACACACAGCTAATCTTGCGATCCCACAACACACAATCATGCTGCATACACAGCATTCTTTGACAGGACCAGCAGTTTACCGATGGATAAATATGAATATGCAAGGCTTTTTGAGCTTTGTGCAATCAAACGAACGGGTACAGGAAACGGTTATGATGACACAGTAACTGACAGCCTCATACAAAACAGGAAAAAACTAGCCATATGAAACCATTCTTCCACACATCAAATGAAAAGAAACTCACTGCTCGCATTCCTTTCGCAGGCAAACTCACCTACAAAACAGCAAACATTTTCAGACTACACAACATCAATATCGCCTTCACAAAACATAACAAATTGCAACACAGACTGGGACACAATACAGATAAACACAATCAGCCATTTATAAAATAGTATACGGTACCTACAATGGTCTCTATATGGGCCAAATTGGGCGAGTCTTCCAGAAATGATACAACGAACATATTAATGTCTACCACACTAACAACTATAATAAATCAGCAATAGCAACCTACATAAAAACACAGCCCAGACATGCAATGATGTTGCGCATGATCTTTACATAAAATGGGCAAAGGACACCAAAAGGACTTATATGAAGAATTTGAAATACTGATTCATTGCACAGTTCATGGATAGATGTAGCTAAATGATAAACTCGAAAAGTAATAATATTAACGTATTTAACAGCTTCTCTGATTTGAATGCGGTCCATGGGAAAAAACTGTCTTTACTAACTACTCGCCTTATATTTGCCATGAATCTAGATAGAAATGTTACATCTTCGCTATATGCTACTTTAGCGATAGAAAATAGTTTATCTTAGCTTATAAGACTTTTTGGGTTGATGTAAACAAATGATTGTGAAAGTGTTAAGTCGTGAAGCACTTGTTACTGTGCTCTGTGTGCCAGACAACGAATTACCGACAAAAATGTAAGTATATGCACTAACAAAATGACAAATCATTATCATCACATGATGTACACACTATAAATTATTTATCTCCCTGAACAGGCGTCTTTTTCGGCAAATAACCTCACCGTCACATACAGTAAACGAAATTAACCTCATTTCATATTAATTATTACGTAAAAGTAAATGTTAATATGTGTAATGATGTCAGCACGCTGCCAAAACGCGTAGTGGTTATAACATATTAGTAACAAGTGACTGATGCAGTATATATTTCATATAAATCTTACAGTACAGTCACAGCCCTCAAATAGCATTCTTATAACTTGGTTAAATGCAGGGTTAAAACATAGATGTTGACCACTCTCTACACCTAAAGGTGACGCATAAACCTTCTGATCACGCCATGATGTAGATTATTCATAAGTACATGATAGATTTTGGAATACACAGTGCAACAGGAAGTATATCTGACAAAGCAGTCACATCTGTATCGATTCGATGAAATACGTCCGTGCATGAGTAGCCGATAACCGCCAGAATACGTCCACACAACTTTACAATGTAGGCGAATTCCGATACAGTAAAGCAAAAAGCATAAACAAAAAATTTTTCACATATTGTAAGTGGTTTTTCGAGTGTGGCCTACCTCTGTTGTAAAGTGATATGGAACTATATCGTTGGTTATCGTTCATCCATACGTGTGTGCACACTTAGTAACAAAAGAAGTGGACCACCTAGAAGATATGGTTGGGTGTCAATGTAACTTCGCACACATCATGCGGTGCGGTTTTCACAGAATGGATTGGTAGTCCGTGGCTCTTAATGTTAGCCAACCAATGGATTGTGATAATACTTAGAAAGTGTATTTTTTGTGCAACTTCATTAAACTGAACAATTCCTATTCACGTTAATAAACTGAAAGTAGGGTAAATTAGAATGTCGGTGGTGTTTGTTGCAGGATTCTGGTGCGAGTTGTTTACGAGATGTGTTCTGAAAAGTTTCCACACCGCCACTTCTTTGTGCCATTCAACTTGCGTAGTTGCTAGGTACTACGTTGTGTTAAGTTTGCTTACAGTGTGCTTGTGTATTCCTTGAGTGCGTTGTGACTTGCTAGTCAGTTATTGTGTGACAGTCCAAGCAGTAGGTAGTGAGTGGACGATGGGATTTACAAATGGAGAAAAAGTCGATATGCTCATGGTGTGTGAAGAGTGCAGGAAGAATGCAGTTCGTTATTATACCCTGTATACAGCAAGATATCCCAACAGACGTCAATCATCTCGGCAGTTATTTAACAACCTCTTCAAAACCAGTTACGTGAAAAGTGGTAGTGTAACAACTAGAAACGTAACAGAAGGTAACAAGTGACGACAGAAGAGGGGGGATTAATGTTCTTGCTGCTGTTGTAGTTGATCCGCAGGTTCGCTCCTGCGCAATCGCACGAGTAAGTGGCATGAGTCATGCAAGCGTCCTATAGGTTTCACCCCTATCACATCTTGTTCCATCAAAAGCTGCATGGAAACGAGTATGAGAATCGTGTTAGCTTCTGTGCGTGGGTATTCAGACAGGATACTCCAGATGTATCATGCATCTTGTTAAGTGATGAAGTCACATTTACCAATCATGGCCACATAAACCGCCGAAACACGCACTATTGGTCTGTTGACAATCCCCGTTGGCTTTGTCAGGTGGAACATCTGCGTCCATGGAGTGTAAACGTGGTTCGTAGGATAGCGAACCATCAGCTCATAGGCCCGTTTCTCATACATGGAACACAGAACTCTCACAAGTACCGCAGCGTCCTAACAGACCATCTTCCACCGATGCTAGAAGACGTTCCCCTGAAGACTATGTGGAACATGTGGCATCAACATGATGGATGTCCAGCCCATAGTCCACGAAGGACTACAGCACGTCTTAACGATTTCTTTACAAATCGTACAATTGGGTGCAGAGGATCCGTACCTTGGTGGCATGCCAACTACACCCGATGATATGCAACGACTTATGACTGCAGTCTGCACGGACACGTCCACTGAAATGCTAGCACATGTGTGGCAATCGTTCCATACCAGATTGAAAGCTTGTATCGCTGCTGCCGGTGGTCATTTTGAACACAACCAGTAATGATCAGTTGTCTCGTTATTGGCCAGCATCCACATAACGAGTGTATCAACTTCTGCTGCTTTTTGCTGTGTGCTATCACAGGTATTGTACGAATGTCGGTGTGGGAACTTTCCAAAATACGATGTCTCGTAAACGACTCGCACTGGAATCCTGCAACAAACACCACTCTCATTGTAATTTACCCTACTTTTAGTTTATTGTCAATAAGCATTGTTCATTTTAAAAAAAGTGTATGTTTGCATAAAAAATACACTTTGTATTATTACAATCCTTTTATTGGCTAACAATACGAACCCTCGACTAACAATCCATTCTGCGAAAACCGCACAATAATAGCACTTTCCATTTCCGCAATATTTGCGGTTAGGTGATTCACCCTGTATAAGTGGCCTCAACAAAGTCAGATGAGTGATCACTGTGAATGACTTAGAGATGCTGTGTATTCGTATCAGATGATCTTGTCAACACTTTACAGAGTTTGAAAGGGGCCCCATTGTAGGTCTCCATTTCGCCAGCTGATCGAATCACATTAGTATACAGGTCTGTGGGGCATTCGGATGCCATGTTAGTGCGATGTATAATCGCTCGGGAACATGAGGGCAGGGATACAGGTCGGCAAGGATCCAGTTGACTATACAGGGTAGTCCATTGATCGTGACCAGGCCAAATATCTCACGAAATAAGCGTCAAACGAAAAAACTACAAAGAACGAAACTTGTCTAGCTAGAAGGGGGAAACTAGATGGCGCTATGGTTGGTCTGCTAGATGGCGCTGCCATACGTCAAACGGATATCAACTGCGTTTTTTTAAATAGGAACCCAAAATTTTTATTACATATTCGTGTAGTAGAGTTCGTATAGAAATATGAATGTTTTAGTTGGACTACATTTTTCGCTTTGTGATAGATGGAGCTGTAATAGTCACAAACATACGGTTCACAATTTTAGACGAACAGTTGGTAACAGGTAGGTTTTTTAAATTAAAATACAGAACGTAGGTACGTTTCAACATTTTATTTCGGCTGTTCCAATGTGATACCCGTACCTTTGTGAACCTATCATTTCTGAGAACGCATGCTGTTACAGCCTGATTACCTGTAAATACCATATTAATGGAATGAATGCTCAAAATGATGTCCGTCAACCTCATTGCATTTGGCAATACGTGTAACGACATTCCTCTCAACGGCGAGTAGTTCGCCTTCCGTAATGTTCGCACATTATTGTGAGCCATCTGTTTATGATTCTTACAGCCGGCCGGAGTGGCCGAACGGTTCTAGGCGCTACAGTCTGGAACCGCGCGACCGCTACGGTCGCAGGTTCGAATCCTGCCTCGGGCATGGATGTGTGTGTTGTCCTTAGGTTAGCTAGGTTTAATTAGTTCTAAGTTCTAGGGGACTGATGACCTCAGAAGTTAAGTTCCATAGTGCTCAGAGCCATTTGAACCATTTGATTATTACAGTGCCATCTATCACAAAGCGAAAAAAGTGGTCCAACTAGAACATTCATATTTCTTTACGTACTACACGAATATGTAATAAAAATGGGGGTTCCTATTTTAAAAAACCGCAGTTGATATCCGTTTGACCTATGGCAGCGCCATCTAGCGGGCCAACGATAGCGCCATCTGGTTTCCCCCTTCAAGCTAGACGAGTTTCGTTCTTTGTAGTTTTCATTTGACGCTTATTTCGTGAGATATTTGGACCGGTCACTATCAAAGGATCACCCTGTATATGACCACCATAAGGCTGGATCGCGGAAAACACGTCATAAATCCTTCTTGCCATCGAAAACATGTAATGGCTTCCCATCAACATTTTGTGTCATTCCGCACCATTGGTTGAAGACCTACAGCAGCAGGACTACGCAGTTACCTTCTCACGTGTAAGCTGCTACTAACACCACAACACAAACTGCTGTATTTGGAGTAGTGTCGTGACTGGGAAACATGGACTGCTGTTGAATGGTGTCGCTTTGTGTTCGGCGATGAAACGTGGTTCTGCATTACCGCGGATGACCATTCGTCGGCGAGTATGGCGGGGACATGGGGAGAGCTCCACTTCTTCCATTGTTTTGAAGAGGCACAGTAATGTTACAGATGACGCCATGGTGTGGAGAGCCACTGGGTATTATTTCAGGTCGCGGATGGTAGTGAGTGAGGGAACTCCAATTGCTTAGTGGTACTCCACGGGCATCTTGCTCCTCGTGCACTACGTCTCATGGCACGGTATCGCAGCGCCGTTTTTCAACAGGACAATGTTCTTACTCACATGGACCATGTTGATGTGTTCCTGTGGGCAGCATATTCCCCGGGTCTGTCGCCGATAGAACATATGTGCAAGCTCCTCCCAGTTCAGTATCAGGATATCAAGGACCAGTTAACAAGAGATATGGACAAGTTCGCCACAGGAGAGGGTACAACGGTTTTATGACACCCTTCCTAACTGAATAAGTGCATGCATCCAGACCAGACGCGGTGCAACGTCATACTGATAAGTGGTCCGACACTGCCAAATTCTTTGTGAATTTGACTCTATTTTATAATCACTACAATAACATCACATATCATCTCAATCTGACAAGTTTTATTGCGTTTCCTCCTCTGCTTCTGGATGTTCCACTTTTTTTGTGAGGCAGTTTATTTCACTGACTCAATACAGATGCGACTGGTTTCCCAGACACATCTGATGAAGAAATGTGTATTCTGAAATCGCTCATGTGTGCTGCATAAATAATCAGTATCAGTAATGCGAAGTGTTAATTAGAAAAATTAATCACATCCATTGTTACTACTGCGCCGCCTCGTTCGGTTCTACGGTCGTCTAGAGACCGATTAAAATTACTTTATAGTTGACACCTGTCACTTGCCTCTACGTTGTTGACACATCAGCTGCCGGATACTGCTCGGTTATAGGCGACACACAAAAGCGGTGGGTCACTTCACAAATGATGTTAATGTAGAAGGCGGAGCAATGTTGGAACCGGTCGCCGCGAGAAATGACGGAAAAGGCAGATGCTCGGTCGACAGTTGATTTTAAGTCACCAATGACCGAACTGCGGCAGACGACGCGGATTTAAGTTCGTGTATTAATCTAACCACAATCTCGTGATGTGTAAAGAATCATAGAAAACGGCGATCAAGAGCCTGCGGCAGAACTAAATCACGATTGCTTCGTCCACGGAGTTTAAGGCTGGCGTCTACGAGCCCACTCAAGACAGAAAATTTTCAGTTTCAGCGGTAGAATCAAACTGTAATTTCACGCCGTCATTGGTAGCCTGAATCCTGGCTTGGCTACATGGGCTGCCGCGTTACCAACCGATCAGCAGTCCTGTTTGGCACCTGTCTGTAGGTTATGGGCACACAAGCCGATGTTGTTGTTGCTGTCTTCAGTCCAGAGACTGGTTTGGTGCAGCTCTCCATCCTACACTAGCCGGTGCAATCTTCTTCATCTCCGAGTAACTAGTGCAACCTAAATCCTTCTGAATCTGCTTAGTGTATTCATCTCTTGGCCTCTACGATTTTTACCCTCCACGCTTCCCTCCACTACTAAATTGGTAATCCGTTGATGCCTCAGAACGTGTCCTTCTTTTAGTCAAGTTGTACCACAAATTCCTCTTCTTCTCAATTCCAATCAGTACCTCCTCATTAGTTACGTGATCTACCCATCTAATCTTCATCATTATTCTGTAGCACCACATTTTGGAAGCTTCTATTCTCTTCTTGTCCAAGCTATTTATCGTCCATGTTTCACTTCCATACATGGCTATACTCCATACAAATACTTTCAGAAACGGCTTCCCGACACGTAAATCTATACTCGACGTTAACAAATTTCTCTTCTTCAGAAACGCTTTCATTCCCATTGCTAGTCTACATTTTATATCCTCTCTACTTCGACCATCATCAGTTATTTTGTTCCCCAAATAGCAAAACTCCTTTACTACTTTAAGTGTCTCATTTCCTAATCTAATTCCCGCAGCATCACCCAACTTAATTCGTCTACATTGCATTATCCTCGTTTTGCTTTTGTTGATGTTCATCTTATATCCTCATACATGATAACCACACCAAAAGGGCCGGAAGCCGTGGCCGAGCGGTTCTAGGCGCTTCAGTCCGGAACGACACGGTTGCTACGGTTGCAGGTACGAATCCTGCCTCGGGCATGGAATTGTGTGATGTCCTTAGGTTAGTTAGGTTTAAGTAGTTCTAAGTCTAGGGGACTGACGACAGATGTTAAGTCCCATAATGCTTAGAGCAGCCATTTGAACCACACCAAAAGAAGACACACACACACACACACACACACACACACACACACACACACACTCATACACACAAACACACAAAACAGCGCACATCTTTGATAAACAGCACTAACCAAACACTACTGGATCCTTCTGCAGGAAATCAGCTACAACGTGTTTAATGTCAGCTATCAAGTAATTGTAATCGATTTCGCGGTGATGATTCCAGTGCTTCGCACTCAAGCTAGTATACGTCTGCTAGTAATAAGAACAATCACTTGTCTGCGCATGGCGATTTCAAAATTTCGAACTCGGGCTGAGCTTCACGACGAGTTGTAGCAACTAGAGCGTCGTCGTCTGCGTATCGGTGGTGGTTGGCGTATTCACGTCGAAAGAGGAAAGGGGAGACGGCAGGGGCACACAGAGAGAGAGGAAAGCCAGCGGGCGGACAGCAGTCTGTAAACCGTTGCGCGGCGGGCGGCGGGCGCACGGCGGAGCGGAGGCAGTTTGCGGCGTTTTGTTTCCCGGGGGAGCCGGCCGCCCCCGCGCCGCCGCCGCCGCCGCCGCCCCCGCGCCGTGGCCGTGGCGCGCTGTAATTACTCTCGAGCCCTGATCCTGGCTGCGCAAATAACGCACATAATGGCGCGCAAATTGCGGATCAAATACCGCGGCAGCGGCAGCGGCCCGCCCCGGGCACCAGTTGTTGCCACTCCGACAAAAGACCCGCGCACAATGGCCGCGGAGTGGAGCGCTTACAATAATCTACCTCGGCAGAAACAAATAGCGAAAATGTTCTTTCTCCGCCGCTTTTTTCTTCTCTCTTGACATCTCGGGGGCGGGCTTCATATTGTTTTTCCCCTTTTTTTTCCTGTCCCGGTCTCCCCCTCGCCACTGTGGCACTCTCGCTAGCTAGCAGCGCAGTCAATTTGAGGAAGAGAGGAAAGGAGAGGGAGGGAGGGGGGGCGGGGTGAGGATTGCGGATGGAGGAGGTAAAAAAAAGGAGGCAGGACGAGGACGCGAGGCAAAGAGGCGGGGGGGGGGGGGGGGAGAGGTGGCGGAGAAATCTCTGTGTCTGGCCGGGGCGGAGTGGAGTGGAGGGCCATTTGGGTGGGCGGCCGGCGCGCCTTTGTCCGGAGTGGGCGGCAGTGGACACAAAACTGTGCTCCGCTGCGGTCGCCACTCCCCTCCCACACGCCACGCAGGGCCCGCCTCGCCTGCTAACCGGCTGTTGTTCCGCCCGGCGTCGCGACGACCTTAGCTGTTCTCCACTGTGCCTCCTCGGGAACGCAACCTCTGCGCCGCGAACTTGTTCCCCTGCGTTCCTATACTGTCACCCAAGAATAGACTAACACAAAAACAGCGAGTGATTCGAAAACCGCACATAAACAATAGTATCAATAATTCCACATGTTGGCTTCTTTGTTGTTAGTCTTCGTTTCAGTAGCTGCTGTTATACAACTTACATACGAGGGACGTTCACTAAGCAGTGCAACATTTTTCTCGGCAATTTCGGTTGAAAATACGCGGAATATATTGTCGGACATCGTGGAATATTCCTGTTTCAGTCCCCATCGATTCATGATGTTCCGACAGGCGCTATACATCTACATCTACATCTACATTTATACTCCGCAAGCCACCCAACGGTGTGTGGCGGAGGGCACTTTACGTACCACTGTCATTACCTCCCTTTCCTGTTCCAGTCGCGTATGGTTCGCAGGAAGAAAAACTGCCGGAAAGCTTCCGTGAGCGCTCGAATCTCTCTAATTTTACATTCTTGCTGTAGCCTTCAAAATGGCGTCCGTGACGGAGGTGCGTTTCAAGTAGAGGGATGGCATTGAGTTTCCTTTAACGGAAAACCGGACCATCTCACATATTCACAGGCACTTGGAGAATGTCTACGGAGATCTGGCAGTGACGCTGGGCGAGGCGTCTGTCATCATCGCAGAAAGGCCACGCAAACCTGTCCGATTTTCCGCGTGCCTGCCGGCCTGACACAGTTGTGATTCCTGTGACGTCCGAACGTGTGGACACTCTCGACGCATCACAAACTCCTCGCTGTACAACTGGACGTTCCAGTTGGTAGTGATGTCCCCAGTTGGGAAACACACGAAACTGGCCATGACACTTTATTGTCGAACATCGACACAGGCGAAGAAACATGGGCTCATCACTTCGAACTGGAAACAAAACGTCGATCCACAGAGTGGCCCCACACCAACTTTCCTTCGAAGAATAAGTTCAAAGACACGCCCTCAGCCAGTAAAGTCACGGCGATGGTCTTCTGGGACTCTGAAGAGGTTATTCCGTTTGATGTTCTCACTTATGGTGCAACTATCAACTCCGAAGCGTATTTCGCTACCCTCAGGAAATACGCCACTAAAATGCAAACGAACTGATCGTTCACCATGACAAGGCAAGGCCTCACACAAGTCAGCTCACCCGAGAGGAGCTCACAAACCTTCATTGGACTGTTTTTCCTCATACACCCTACAGCCCAGATGTCTCACCTCCTGACTTAAATCTGTTTGGCCCAAAGAAGCATGCACTCTGCCGGCATCATACTTGGATGTGATTCTTGAGTTTCTCCCGGCGTATTTGATAATCAAAATATCCACGGGTATGCTGCCGGTCTATAGTGTCCAACGGGCACAATATTTCGGCGATCAAACATGTCGCCATCATCAGGTGAACTGACGGACTGAGCTCCTGTGAACGTACCGGCACGGAGATCCGTACGCTATGGCTGCTCAGAGGGAACTGGGTTCGGTCGCGGCGGCGGCCGATTTAATACCCTCCGCCCGCGGCGCGCTGCCTCCGCCGTCCGCGCCCAGCGCCACGGTCGCGCGGTGGAACAGATTGCGACGGCGTCTGAGATGACGTCGGTGTGATGGCTCTGTCCGCCGTGGGCGTCACAACTATACGTCTGCTCGATTTACTCTTGATTAACCCGATCGCTGGTTCCCAAGCCTTGCTAAGATTATAGCCACAGTCCCGGTTTATGAGGTCGTCATTGGTGCGAATTTCGATGGCCTCTCTAACAACGCTGTCCCAGTATCTCGACGTCTGTACCAGAATCCTCGGTCATACTCCATGGAGTATGGAGGCTTGTGTGCCTATGACCGCACGAGGATTCTGGTACAGACGTCGAGATACTGGGACAGTGTTGTTAGAGAGGCCATCGAAATTCGCACCAATGACGACCTCATAAACCGGGACTGTGGCTATAATCTTAGCAAGGCTTGGGAACCAGCGATCGGGTTAATCAAGAGTAAATCGAGCAGACGTATAGTTGTGACGACCACGGCGGACAGAGCCATCACACCGACGTCATCTCAGACGCCGTCGCAATCTGTTCCACCGCGCGACCGTGGCGCTGGGCGCGGACGGTGGAGGGAGCGCGCCGCGGGCGGAGGGTATTTAAATCGGCCGCCGCCGCGACCGAACCCAGTTCCCTCTGAGCAGCCATAGCGTACGGATCTCCGTGCCGGTACGTTCACAGGAGCTCAGTCCGTCAGTTCACCTGATGATGGCGACATGTTTGATCGCCGAAATATTGTGCCCGTTGGACACTATAGACCGGCAGCATACCCGTGGATATTTTGATTATCATACTTGGATGATTGAAAGGTTATTGAAAAACAAGACGTTGGCTGCTGCGTCGAGCAGTGGAGTGGTATCTTGTGGACATACAGGCGTCCCAGTAAGTTTCCTTAAGGCTGTCGCATTGAACGGATATTATGTTGAAAAATAGCGTTCTGTACCCAACAGAGTGGGGAATAATCTGGTGTATTGGAATCCTGAGTAAAACCAAGCTGTTGTCAGAAAAAAATGTGTTGCGTTACTTACTGACAGCCCTCGTAAGTTAAGGGTGAATCAAAAGTCATGTCCCGCAGGACAAAGTCTACATTGGTGATTCAAAGGTCTTGACCCATAGGACAATGTCGTATTCAGGGGTGACACAGGAACGCTCATTCGAAGCAAGAATGTCCTGTAAACGTGGGCTCTAAAACCCACAGATTAAGAACTATGAGCTAACATGCAATAATGAACATCGTACGAGTATTTAAGGTTTTAGCATTGACTCTGTGCATGCAACGTAGTAATACTTGGTACTGTACCCTTCTAAAAAATACGGAGCTGTAAACAGGAGATCGCGCTATGTCGCCGCCTCCTGGCTTTGTAAGTTCTATTTGAACGCCATGTTATTTTATAAAAGAAAAAATTGTTAACATTTCCTATAATGTTAAATTGATATTTTCATTTGGATGCCACATTATTTTCCAAAACAAAATTGTCAACATTTTCCATAATTTATTTTTGATATTTCTTTACTTTTCAAATCTTATCACTAAAAAGACAGTGGTTGAGACAGCACCGTAGAAAACTATTAGGCAGCCATATGAGCATGCGCGTATGTATGAGGGCTATATTTGTCAGTTTGGTCGTGGCAGTCAGCAGCAACAGACGCCTAGGCTGAGGGTACTTGTTGCACACTGTATGCTTTCCTGTGCCTTTCGGTACCATTTTTCATTAATAATTACAGTTAATAGCAAGGTATGTATGTAACCACCTGAGTACCTATAATATATGTCTAGTAAACATGGGCTCTGAAACGCATACCTTTAGACTAATGTATAGTCCTTTGCGTTTCACAACAGCTAAGATGAACAAGTGCTCACAGCTCTTAACACTCACTTCTACATCTACATCTACATCCATACTCCGCAAGCCACCTGACGGTGTGTGGCGGAGAGTACTTTGAGTACCTCTATCGGTTCTCCCTTCTATTCCATCTACCCGGGAACCCGTGTTAGGGCCCTCTGAGTCTCGTGGACGAATAGCGCGAGCTGGGTTTCACAAGATCGTCTTTTTCGAAACCCATGCTGATTCCTACAGAGTAGATTTCTAGTCTCCAGAAAAGTCATTATACTCGAACATTATACGTGTTCCAAAATTCTACAACTGATCGACGTTAGAGATATAGGTCTATAGTTCTGCACATCTGTTCTTTTGCTACGCACTTCTAGAGACCTACGGTACACCGCTGCAAGAAGGGGGGCAAGTTCCTTCGCATACTCTGTGTAAAATAGAAACTGGTATCCCATCAGGTCTAGCGGCCTTTCCTCTTTTGAGCGATTCTAATTGTTTTTCTATCCCTCTGTCATATATTTCGATATCTACCATTTTTTCATCTGTGCGACAATATAGAGAAGGAACTACAGTGCAGTCTTCCTCTGTGAAACAGCTTTTGGAAAAAGACGTTTAGTATTTCGGCCTTTAGTCTTTCATCCTCTGTTTCAGTACCATTTTGGTCACAGAGTGTCTGGACATTTTGTTTTGATCCACCTACCGCTTTAACATAAGACCAAAATTTCTTACAAGGGAACCTCCCCATCGCACCCCTCTCAGATTTAGTTATAAGTTGGCACAGTGGATAGGCCTTGAAAAACTGAACACAGATCAATCGAGAAAACAGGAAGAAGTTGTGTGGAACTGTGAAAAAAATAAGCAAAATATACGAACTGAATAGTCCATGCGCAAGACAGACAACATCAAGGACAATGTATGCTAAGGAGCGCCGTGGTCCCGTGGTTAGCGTGCGCAGCTGCGGAACGAGAGGTCCTTGGTTCAAGTCTTCCCTCGAGTGAAAAGTTTACTTTTCTTATTTTCGCAAAGTTATGATCTGTCCGTTCGTTCATTGACATCTTTGTTCACTGTAATAAGTTTAGTGTCTGTGTTTAGCGACCGCACCGCAAAACCGTGCGATTAGTAGACGAATGGACGTACATCTCCAATAGAAACCGAAAATATTAGATCGAAAGGTCATAGGTCAACCGATTCCTCCACAGCAAAACACGTCAGATAATAATTGTCTGAAAATAAAAAATCAGACTTTTCACTCGAAGGCAGACTTGAACCAAGGACCTTTCGTTCCAGACTTGAACCAAGGAGCTTTCGTTCCGCAGCTCTGCACGCTAACCACGGGACCACGGCGCTCCTGAGCTTATATCTCCTTGTTTAGCATATCTTGCGCCTGGACTACTCAGTTTGTATATTTTGCAGTCATATGCAACTGCTCGCTCGTAGGAAGACCCGTTCCCAAAGACTGGAAAGTTGCACAAGACACACCGATACCCAAGAAAGGCACTAAGAGCAATCCTCTCAATTACCGAACCATATCACTAACGTCGATTTGCAGTGGGATTTTTAAACATCTACTGCACCAGAACATTATGAATCACCTCGAAGAAAATGATTTACTGACAAAGAGTCAACGCGGATTTCGAAAATACCGTTCTTGTCAAACGCAGTTAGTTTATTCTCAAGAAGTAGTGAGTGCTAGCTACAGAGGACGTCAGATTGATTCAATGTTTTTTTGATGCCGTCCCTCACAAGTGAGGTCTGATTAAACTGAGTGCCAATGGACTATCGTCTCAGTTGATCGACTGGAGTCGTGATTTCCTCTCAGAAAGGTATCAGTTCGTAATAACTGACGGGAAGTCATCGGGTAGAACAAAAGCAATATCTGCCGTTTCCCAAATAAGTCTTATAGCACCTCTGTTGTTCCTGATCTACATTAACGATTTAGGAGACAATCGGAGAATCCCTCTTTGATTCTTTGCAGGTGATCCTCTCATTTGCCGTTATGTAAAGTGATCAGATGATCAAAACCAATTTCAAATTTATTTAGACAAGATGTCGGTATGGCGAAAAAAGTAGCAGTTAACTGTAAACCACGAAAAATGTGAAGTCAACCACATGACAACTAAAAGGAACACGCAAAATTTCAGATACACCGTAAAGGACACAAATCTAAAGGCTGTAAGCTCAACTAAGCACTTAGGGATTACAATTACGAAGAATTTAAATTGGAATGATGACATAGACAACGTTATGGGAAAGCAAACCAGAGACTGTGATTTATCAGCAGAACAGCTAGAAAATGTAAAAGATCTGCTACGCTTGTCCGCCCTATTCTGGAGTACTGCCGTGCGGTGTGGGATCCGCGACAGTTACGATTGACGGAAAACATCCAAAAAGTTCAGAAGGGTAACTCGTTTTGTATAATGTCGAAATATGGAAGAGAGTGCCATGATATGATACACGAATGGGGGTGGGATTCATTAAAACAATGGCGTTTTTTCTGCGGCAGGAGCTTCTCATGAAATACCAATCACCCACTTTCTCCTCAGAGTGCGAAAATATTTCGTTGGCGCCCACCTATATAGGGAGAAATAATTATCATACTAAAATAAGAAAAATCAGAGCTCACACTGAAAGATTTAAGAGTTCATTTTTTTACAAGTGCTGTTTGAGAAAGGAACGATGGAGAAGTAGCTTAAAGTTGGTTCGATAAACCCTTTGCCAGGCACTCAATTATGAATCGCAGAGTAATCATGTAGATGTAGATTTATATGATGAAAAATGCTCATACCTCTTACCGTACGCATTTTACAGCCCATCTTTCTAGACTTTTTGCGTCGAATGATCGTTCCTGTCAGACCCCTGAATACGTCTTTGTCCTATGGGCAAAGAGTATTGAATCACCAATGTAGCATATCCTATGTAGCATAACTTTTAAATCACCCTGTATAATACGGTCCTTTGTGACCGTAATAAGTCCTTTGTGCACACAGAAATTAGGACATATCATCTCTCTTTACACACACACACACACACACACACACACACACACACACACACATACTAGTCGAAAAGTATAAAAACACGCTCGGAAAAATAGCACACGCTTCCACAAGCACAACCACAAATACAACACAAAAGAACATCAAAACCAAGTACGTCCGGCTAAGTGGACCCACTCAACATGAGAATAAAAGCATATTCAGTATCAGTGACTGTGCAGTGTACTAAACTCGAACATATAAGTGTAGATGAACGTTAGGAATGAAATAGCAAACTAAAAATCATAATACTTGTAATTTAGTGTTGTTTAATAGTAGTAATTTAAAATATGAGAACTGTTTATCATCTTTGCAAACATAACTGCACGAAAAACGACCACTGAAGACGCTTCAAAATAAAGCGAAACGCGTGTGGTCTACTGACTTTTGTTACAGTCGGAAAATTGGATATAACCTATATTACTTGTATGATTAATTCTGTATGTATCGCCAGTAACACAGAGCTCATTTCATAGCATATGAACTCTTTAATAATAACATGTTTACATTACTGCAATATTTTATAGACATGCTCGCAGTGCGCTACCGTGCGCTACAGGGAGGTAAGTCAGTGTAATATCTTACCGTTCCTGGCAGCTGCTGGAGTTCTTATGCCATAACAACAAAATTTTGAACATTTCAGTATGTCTATGTAATTATTTTTTCGCATGACCAGAGAGAGGTAAGGCTGAGAAATTTCTCACACTGGTTCCCATCTTTCATAGTATGTTTAATTGTTTATTCATCGGGCAAAATTAGGTCCATTGTTTTTTTTACCTGTCCCTTGTGAACTAAATCTTCCCTCTCCTGGTATTAAGCAGTTTTTACAGCATTGTCCTTTGTCAAAACTATGCCTTGCAAATTCACTTTTTGCGTCCAAGAATGTGCGGCGGAATATGTGACGTGTCTGGCTTTCCCACATTCGCAAGAGTCGTGCTCTACATACTCCCATTTCTTTTGGGTGTTTTTGCTTTTGGACATTCCTGCTCCTAGACAAGTGAGTGTTTTCGAGGTGGGGAATGTGAGCATGAGGCCTTCTGGAAGTTCCTCCTTCAGTTCAGAAGTACGAATGATTTGTTCCGCTGCCGTAGGTACAGACGTCTGGTCTCAGTTGCAACTGTTAAACTGGTAGTTCTCTTTAGTAAACTCTTTCTCGCGCTCAGGCGTGTCGTGACAACAGCGTGGTTATATAGCTTATTTCTTCGGTTTTCATTCTGTAACTTGCTCTTTTTTTCTGCAGCGGCTGCCCCTCTGATTTGAGGTAGCGCTATACGCACGATGGACAAACAACGGTGTATATCTCAAGCATCCAGGAACAATACTTGCTACCTCTTTGAGGGCAATGTGTACTCGGTTTGAATGACCGGACGCTTCCCACACCGGCGATGTATGTTACCCCGCTGCAAAACAATACCTTCCAATCTGAGTCGCAGATATTTGGGATTGACTTAATGCTCCAGAGACACGCACAATTCTTCTGTGGTGAAGGTTGGTTCTCCGATGAGGCTGTGTTTATCCCTTTCTCTTGTTATTGGTGGTGTTTTTATTTTATTTTTTATCTGTTCATTCTTTGAGTATTGATGTGAAACTTTATTAGCGGCCAAATCCTTGTAATCAAATCGAGGACCATTGAGATATCGGTCCACGTCTGCTAATTTGTTTCAGGTCCATATGATTAAGAGTTTCATTTGTTTTTCTGTTCTTCCATCAGTGAGCGATGTCATCAATACTTTGCTTGCCTCTATGTTGACTTCAGCAGAGGCGTCTTTCTCAAACGTATCGCGCTAAACATTGAGTAGTGTTTGGCGTGTTGAGCGAGTCGCGCAAGATACTGGTTTCAGCATCTTCGTGGAATATGCTTACTCGATGTCGTCATGCTTATGTCTACAAAAACCCTATAGGTTAGGGCCATCAGGCCTTCTCATAGATATAACCAGGCGTTCTATACATTTTTACATCTTACATTTTACATTATATAAAATACGATAATTATGTTGAGCCGCCCGGATAGCCGTGCGTGTTAAAGTGCTGTCGGACAGCCTGGATGTAGTTTATAGCCGGTTTCCCACATCCGACAAGGCGAAAATCGGGCTGGTACCCAAGTCCTGCCTCAGCTACACGATTCGCAAACATTTAGATAGTGCTCACATTCTTTCACTTGGCTAAAACTGCAAGCAAACGCGGTACACATGTTCCCTCATGGGGGGGGGGGGGGGGGGGGGGGGGATGGAGGAAGAGTGGATGGAGTTAATAGGGTGGTGACCGGAAGAGAATCCGGCTTTCCCCTTAAACTAACTATTCCAAATCCGTAAATAACCATGCAGACCATGCAGTCATGTGTGACAAAGACAAAAGGAAAAGAAGATGTTACAAGTTAGTAATCTCATATAGAATACAGCATCTGCAAGTTACTTGGTGCTGGCGAAACGGAAGGTTTACGTTGTTAAAAAAAAGTACAACAATTAATGTAAATTACGGAAGGGTAGTTTTAACCTACGAGCGCTAGCATTAGCGTACAAGAGTGAAAGTGTGGAAGAAGGATAGAAAGAAGAACGTGATAAAACATAGTTAATGTAAAAAGGAAAAAGTATTGTGACGTCACTGACTAAAATGAAAAGAGAAATAAATGACACGGAAGAGTTGGGAATAGTTGCTTTACTGTTTGGCAGAGGGAAAACAAGCCATATGCCTTAGTTTCGGAGGAAGGGTTATGAGGATGACAGCAGTTTTCTTACACTCAACAGAGCATTTAGTTGTGCGCAGAATGCAGGGTAGTTTGTTTCAGTGGCGACGGCACCACAGGATAAGATGTTTGTGAACGCACAGCTAGGAAGGTAAGATCGTGAGAACCTGTGTTTTGACTGTTGTCGATATGACAGACATTTAATCTGATGCGCAGTACTGGGACACCTGCGCACTGACGAGCAAGTGAAGTAGACGTAGCGTAGGGGAGTTACATAACTCGTACGGCCACAACCAACCTAACTGTGCGTACAATGCATTGGCAGGGTCATATAGATGGAGGCTGTAGATGGAGACGCACATAGTTGCCTCTACTCCTATTCTATTCTCACTATTCGTGGTGCGTTGGATTAAATCGCAGTACTGGAATCCGGCAGAACGAGTGAGAACACAAGTTCGCATTTCTTATCCCGTTGAAAAGTGTTCCGAAACATTTTGGAGTCACAGAAGCAAGCCGAAGTCTTCCTGCATGTGGCAACAGTATTTTGTACCCACTTCAGATCTTCACCTCCCAGTTACACCCACGTTCTTCACTGTTTTCTGTTGTGGTACTGAAGCACAGTCGAGAAGATGCAAGACGTGTTTCCTCGAAGGCCAAATTCTCGATGTAATAGTGAGAGGTGGCATGAGCCCCCTCTCATATTTCTATCTTACGATTCTCCTCTCTAAATGCATGCGGTGGAAAGTTGCTATTCCTTCACACGCGGACTTCCCACGCAGCGTCTCTCGTCACCCAGGTGGTCCGGTGACAGGCAGGCTCTGCTGACTTTGAAAGGGTAAGCCGACAGGTGTGAGAGAGTCGAGTGAATGCTTTCCAGACGCCGACATTGTCAAGAGGCACGCCCGCACGGGCCTGAAGTAGCGGCTGGGCTAGAGGTTCCGTTACTTCGCAGAAACTTAGCGAAAACACTTTCTGGCGGGCTACCAGTGAGGCATGGGAATGACTTGTGTACCCAGGCAGTTGTGGCGGGCAAATTCCCGTGCTTTCTGCAAAATCGTAACTGTGATTGGCTTACTCAGGGCATAGCTCCGTGACGTAGCAAAATCGGCGCAGAAATTGGCGCCAAGAATCTCCATTGGTGGAATGGTAGTGTTCCGGCAATGGAGTGGAATTTTCCGCCGGTTTTCGAGTTGCTGATTGGAACGGTTAACCACGGCCACTGTCGTGGGGGCGGGAATGTTCTGTGTTCGGTTTTGTACGGGTGCTCTTGGGGGTAGTCAGCTTTCGCCTTTCAGTCGAGGACGTCGAAGAAACCAGCCATCGCCTCCGGTACGACAGATCGTGTTCTGGCAGTTAAGAAGACAGTTTGGTAAGGTATGTCTGCAGCACTGGCAGACAGGGATTTTCCTAGGTGATAATCAGAGCTCAGCAGAGCGCGCCTGTTCGTCTTTTTCTAACTTTGTTCTGTCTTGGGTAGCAGCAATTAATGTTGGGTTGGCTATGTGTTTTCTCTAAGATTTGAGTTGCAAGGAATTGGCTGCACATACCACTTCATCATAATCCTCACAATCTAGTTTAGGGACAACTTCACATTCACAGCGTTTCTTTGAGTATCCAATTTGAGCCAATTTGATGTATTGTAAATGTTTCATCTGTTTTTGTTTATTATTTTGTGTTTAGTCTTAATAAATCATATTGTTATTTTGGACAGAACTTTCATTCTGTTAATCGGTAGAGCAACCCTAACATTCCTCACTAGGTAGAGCAACCCTATCATTCCTCACTATGTTAATGAAACTTTCGTTTATTTAACTTATTTATCAAATTAAATTATTGCAGGTGCCAAACTCTCTTCTACTCCACTGGCAGGGTTGATTAGAGTCAGTTCGCGTATTTTTTTTATCCTTGTGCAACAGCAAAAGTCGGAGTTAGAATAGGGGGGGGGGGGCTTAGAGCATCATTTACATATGTAGATTCTAGAAGAATTTAGTGTTAAATACACTGCTAGCCCCGGCACCTCGCAATAGTGATATATGATCAACACAGAATTAATACGAAACAAAAAGTAATTGCGAAGTTCTTATTACTTAGAGTAACCAAAGTGCTATTAACTGTTCCGCAGCCACCTGGTACCCTCCATTGGTTAGTATAACAGGCCCGGACAGGATCCGCGTGACAGTTTAGCTATCAATGACAGATATAACAGTATGTTCAGACACACTCGTACATTGTGCAGCATTGACGTCTGGTGTTAGTTCCGCCACAGTTCGCGGCCTGTCCTGTTTCACCAGTCTGCCTAGCCTGTGACGTCCGACATCTGAAACGAGCGGTGGCCGCCCAAACCCACGACATCTGGACGTGGTTTTACCTTGGTTCCGCCACATGTTGAAGACACTCACCACAACGGTCGTCGAACAACAGACAAGTCGTACAGTTTCTGAAGTGCCCTTGCCAAGCCTGCAGATCTTCACAACGAGCCCTCGGTCAAACTCAGTTAGGTCGTACGCCGTCCTCATTCTATACATGTACAGCACACTCACCGATACTGCATGCACCGTTCGTGCGGCTGACTAGCAGTCATTCCTCGCCAGGTGACGCTGCTGACTCCTGGACTGGTTTATACCGATAGTAGCTCTGTGGTCATAATACTCTCGCTGATTAATGTACACTACATGCCATTAAAATTGCTACACCTTGAAGAAATGCAGATGATAAGCGGGTATTCATTGGACAAATATATTATACTAGAACTGACATGTGATTACATTTTCACTCAATTTAGGTGCATAGATCCTGAGAAGTCAGTACCCAGAACAACCACCTCTGGCCGTAATAACGGCCTTGATACGCCTGGGAATTGAGTCAAACGGAGCTTGGATGGCGTGTACATGTACAGCTGCCCATGCAGCTTCAACACGATATCACAGTTCATCAAGAGTAGTGACTGGCGTATTGTGACGAGCCAGTTGCTCGGCCACCATTGACCAGACGTTTTCAGTTGGTAAGAGATCTGGAGAATGTGTTGGCCAGGGCAGCAGTCGAACATTTTCTGTATCCAAAAAGGCCCGTACAGGACCTGCAACATGAGGTCGCACATTATCCTGCTGAAACGTAGGGTTTCGCAGGGATCGAATGTAGGGTAGAGCCACGGGTCGTAACACATCTAAAATGTAACGTCCACTGTTCAAAGAGCCGTCAATGCGAAAAAAAGGAGACGGAGACGTGGGACCAATGGCACTCCATATCATCACGCCGGGTAGAACGCCAGTATGGCGATGACGAATACACGCTTTCAAGGTACGTTCACCGCGATGTCGCCAAACACGGAGGCGACCATCAAGATGCTGTAAACAGAACCTGGATTCATCCGAAAAAATAACGTTTTGCCATTCGTGCACCCAGGTTCGTCGCTGAGTACACCTCACAGGTGCTCCTGTCTGTGATACAACGTCAAGGGTAACCGCAGCCATGGTCTCCGAGCTGATAGTCCATGCTACTGCAAACGTCGTCGAACTGCTCGTGCAGATGGTTGTAGTCTTGCAAACGTCCCCATCTGTTGACTCAGGGATCGAGACGTGGATGCACTATCCGTTACAGCCATGCGGATGAGATGCCTGTCATCTCGACTGCTAGTGATACGAGGCTCGGCGTTCCGTTTTACCCTCCTGAACTCACCGATTCCATATTCTGCTAAGTCATTGGATCTCGATCAACGCGAGCAGCAATGTCGCGATACGATAAACCCCAATCGCGATAGGCTCCAATCCGACCTTTATCAAAGTCGGAAACGTGATGGTACGCATTTCTCCTCCTTACACGAGGCATCACAACAACGTTTCACCAGGCAACGCCGTTCAGCTGCTATTTGTGTGTGAGAAATCGGTTGGAAACTTTCCTCATGTCAGCACGTTGTAGGTGTCGCCACCGGCGCCAACCTTGTGTGAATGCTCTGAAAGGCTAATCATTTGCATATCACAGCATCTTCTTCCTGTCGGTTAAATTTCGCGTCTGTAGCACGTCATCTTCGTGGTGTAGCAATTTCAGTGGCCAGTAGTGTATGTAACTGAAGAAAACCTCAACATTCGGTAATCGTTAATTGTGAACACAACTCGCAACACGTGAAGAAGATGACTAGGTCGATCGCAGAAACAGTGTGGATTAAAAATGTATCAAGAACTCGGCTGACCACCCGAAAGCACACTATTGGTCAATCACGCCGAGTAAATCTGTGATGTGGTACAAAAACCCTAATCTTGCTCGGCAGCGACGAGTGAAAATATGTGGCGGACCGGGATTCGAAGCCAGAACCTTCTGTTTAGTAGACAGTTGCCCTCACCACTGCGCCTTTGGGACACAGCCTTTAGCGCCATTGCGCGGTGCGTATCGGCCCGCCTCCCGTCCGACGCACATTCCCATGTAGTGCCACCTATCCGCAATCCCCGTCCAGGTGCTCCGAGCTTGCTATTTTTTCATGGGCGAAAGAACAGACACCACTCATTCATATATCTCATTTTCTAGTTTGTCTACTCTCCACTTTTGGCAAGGATAATAGCGGCGACGCGTCGTGGCATGGAAGCAATGAGACCTTATTAGGTCGCGTTTAGCACACCACTTCGGAGATTCGGAGTGGTGCGGCTGCTCCGGATCAAATTCGCCCAGAGGATTAGGGACGATGGCCCGTGTGTTGGCCAGACTGGATGAGGTTTTCAGGCGGTTTTCACAACAGGCTTGGTGAATACAAGACTGATACTTAAGTCCCGTCTCAGGTACACCAGTCGCTAACATTTAGAACGCGTTCTCATCGTTTCACATGGGAGCGAGGGAGGGGGGGGGGGGGGAGGGAAGGGAGAAGGGATGTGACAGGTAGCGCACCCAGCCACCCTTTACCACTACTAATATTGCCAAGTCCCGATTAACATGATGACCCTTTCAAGACATGGGATGCAGCAAAAGGAATATTTTCTACTTAATCTGTTTGAAACCTCCTCTCAGAAAAATTTAATGAATTACTGTGCTGATAAACCTCTTACGTTATTTGATTTTCAAACAGCTGAGCAGAACTGAACGTACTCAGACATTACTCTCTTTACTTATTCTGATCAACACTAAACTGACACACAATATTTTTAGCGCAACGCAATCTGACTTTCAATAATCCCTACAAAAGAATGGCCCTGTCTAACAATAACCTATACCTTTCATGAATCACTTACCTCACAAAAATCTTCGTTACTCGAACTACTGCAATACAGCGAGCGCCAATACCGCCAGCTAAATAAAAGATTCTAACTACTGAAGGCACTAACTACTGATAGGCATACTTAGCAAATGAAAGATTTTGATAGAGAACAAACAATGTGTAATAGTGTTCAAAAGTCATAATATATATATCAGTTCATGACATCCAGTCTTACAAATTTACTATCTCTGATGGACACACGTCCAGATCATCCGCTCTCAAAACTCCGCCATCTCTCTTCCCACATCCACCACTGCTGGCGGCTCATCTCCAACTTCGCAACGCTATGCGCTGTTCACATCCAACTGCCCAACACTACAATAGCGACTATTCAAACAATGCCAACCAGCCACAGACTTCACACAGCACAGTCAGTGATTTTCATATAGAGCGCTACTTGGCGTAACCAACATAGAAACCTAAACAGCCGACTTACATGTTCCGTTACTTTTCAACCTCATACTGTAATTTCACATGTCAAATACTTCCAAATTTTTCTTCCACGTTTTTCCCATGTTGTACGAATTACAGAAACAATTTCAGGTCAGTACTGGTTTTACGAGGACTAATTGATCGTTTTGGCGGAAAATTTAGTCCGTAGCGTGTCAAAGCCGTTATTGTGTTTAAATCGCTTAGACCGTCTAGATAACATCGTTTTTCTTTACTGTCTTAAAAAAATGGCTCTGAGCCCTGTGGGAGTTAACTTCTGAGGTCATCAGTCCCCTAGAACTTAGAACTACTTAAACCTAACTAACCTAAAGACGTCACTCACATCCAAGCCCGAGGCAGCATTCGAACCTGCGACCGTAGCGGTCGCGCGGTTCCAGATTGAAGCGCCTGAAATTGCTCGGCCACACCGGCCGGCTGTTGTCTTACGAAAGACGTTTCTTTCCGAGAGTTCACAAGGCTTCCTTATTTCAATCCCTCTTAGCCATTTTTTGAGATTAGAAAAAAGAAAACAATTACGTGTGGTAAAATGTGAAAAATACAGAGGTTGGGGAACCATTTAAATACGCGGCCCGTGCTCTTCTGCCATTGCGACATGTACCAGTGCGTGCGAAGCCTTGGCGGAAGAGTGCCTTGTTGGACGCTCATCTACTTAGTTTCTACTTCAAGTATACTTGCGGACTGTCTCAAAAACCTGTTTAAAATATGTTTAACACTCGTTTCGCCATACCGAAAGAGTCAGTTACGATACTCAGCGAGTTGCACCAACTTTTACCACAGATGAAACGTTTCCCGGATTTTGAATGAAACGGGTGGATGAATGATACTTACCAATATTCATGTTTTTTAACAAAGTATCTGGCATTTCAAGGAAGTTTTCCAACCATTCAAGCAAGCCACCACTGTAATATCTAAGAGGTATTTAATCTCTGAGACCTTGTGGGGGTTTTGTGACTGACTGAGGCGCGAGAGTCGTTTTTGCTGTGTCTGTAACCCAGTATACATTCTCCAACGCAGCAACAGCATTTTACAATTATATCTATATACGAGTTGTGTTCCAAAAACATGGAGAACTATTGTTTTTTGGAACGTGTTTTATTTATTCGTCTACATCAAAGCTCTTGCCTTCAAAATAGACTCTATTAGATGTTGTACACTTATACCATTATATTCTGTACACTTATGCCAACGTCTTTTCCAATCCTCCAAACAGTCCTTGTTGCTACTCGGCCTTTGGGATGTCTGTTAGCTCTCTTAGCGTCTTAGCGATGCGTTTTTAATCCCATCTGTGCTTGTGCTCTAATGTTTTTTTTTTGTGTTTTTTTTTGGGGGGGGGGGGGGGAGTCACATGGAGCCAGGTCTGTCGTGCGCGGACGGTAGCGCATGGTCACAGAATTGGTTTTGGTCAAAACTTCACTAATAAGCAATGAAGTGTGATCAGGAACATTTTTTGGCACTTTTTAAGCATCTTCCGGTCATGGCTATCCATGGCGATCCATGGGAAGACGAGTCTGAATTTCGACGTTACAGATTCATTTAGTAAGCACGAAAGCGTCATTGACGTGCTCAGTCAAATGCAGGGCAGACGCTGCAAGAGAGGCATTCTGCATCACGGAGTAGTCTACGGTTTAAATTCTGAGATTGTTCGTTCCTAGGAGAGTCAACCAATACATTGCTTCCACCTATGTATACCTCGCGAAAACACCATAAAGGTAAAATTAGAGAGATTCGATCCATAGCGTACGCGAGCGGAATAGAAAAGGGGAAAAGTGGCATTGCTACTCTCCTCCACACACCGTAAAATGCCCTTACGGAATGTAGATTCCGTAAAGCCACGTTTCATCACCTGTTACGATACATTTCAGTAGTTCTGCATCGCTACTGATTTCATCCAGCGACTATTGAGCAACTCACATTCGTCCCTGTTTTGTCCGAAATTCAGGAACTTTAGAACAAATTTTGCTGTTACGCGTTTGAAACTCAAAACACCTGGAAACTTTCATGACATGATCCAACCGAGATGCCAACATCATCACCGAATGCACTGACCGTGATTCGGCGACCATTCATAATCATTACTTTCCCTTTTTCAGCGACTTCATGGGCAGATTGTTTTACTCTTAGCAGACTCACCAAAGGCCACATTCAACGTTATTCTAAAACTTCGCTGGACTTTATTCTGCTCTTGTAGTAAAAATAATGCACGTGGCCCAAGCTCGTGAACGGACAATCATCGTGACTGCAGGTAGATTGCAGCATTTCTATTCGCTTGCGCACTAGGTCGCCTTCGCCTTTTACACCGGGGAAACGTCCCTGGTACTCATCTTGACAGCAGGTTGAGTGACCTGCGTGAACCTGGTGCCATACTAGAGAAACTGGAATAAGGAAAAAACACAATCTCTCTGGGATTGAATCCAGGGCCTCTAGGACTGGAGGCCAGTGCTCTAGCCGCTTTTTTTAAATGTAAGACATGTGTGTCAGCGTTAGTCTGTGTGTGTGTGTGTGTGTGTGTGTGTGTGTGTGTACGTGCGCCTATCTCCTTATCAAACTAAGTTTAGTCTCCAAAAACAGAAATGAAACGAAAATCACATCTATTTGGCACCCCCACTTTTACCCTATCATAAAAAAATTAACTATCTCTCTTCAGGCGTTGTCCCTAACTATTCCCCAAAGGTAATAGGCTCCACGCTTCTATAATTTTCTTTATTCAGTTAATTATTTTTTATTACGTGATTATAATTAGTAAATGCATACATAGGAAAATTCTATAGAAAATAAAAATGTTATTCAAAGGATAAACTAAAATTAGTTTGTACATTACTTGTACCACTTCAGCTAAAAGAATATTTCTTCAGGAAATGATACAACTGGAGTGTTCTTGTCCACTGTCATTGGCGTTTCCTGTTTCCACTTTTCCCCTTCGCCGAAGATGTAGTCGATGGTCATTCCCTTGATACATATAGGCGCATAGTATTTTGAGAGCGGAAAGCAATATTCGGACATAGGACGGTCCGAGGTTCAGTTACGTCAGGTGTGACACAAGGGTATACACGCTAAAATCTTGCCGCTAGACTACGACTGCCACAATAATATAAAATAAATTGTATAAATTATATGAAATAAGAAAATCGTCGATACTACCAGATCACATGCAACGTTTTCGAGACCTGACAATGCACCGAATACCCGATAGGAATAACACCGTATACATACATTTCAGGCATGTTTACCAACACAACTGCGGTGTCACCGCAAGGCACCACACTGGCTAGGTTGTAGGCTTCAAATCGGCGGCGGTCCGTCAGTACACTTCGGACCCGCGAGTCGCCACTGTCGACGCTAGCAGACCGAGCGCCGCCACTCGGCTGGTCTTACGAGACAAGCTAGCGCAGAGATCTCAACTGCAGAGACGCTAGTTAGCATAGCTTTCAGCTAAGTCAGTAGCTACGACCTAGCCAGGCGCCACATACAGTTCATGCATTGAGAATTGATCTATATATGTGAAGCAATCAGAATTGTAAAGAAGTAATCGCAGTTCAGTCTATAACTGCACTTGTAAATATTATTGTACAAAGTCAAGATCGACTTTCACCGCTGATACTGAATCAAAGCTAAGTATTTAATTGTATTCCTGTCTATTAACTTTCTAATCACCTAAGATGTTCCAGGTACATCCCGTCCAGTATACTTCATTGATCCTCACGTCAGCATACGTGATCAACGCGTGCAATTGATGGCCACACCTCGTGATCCAGACTAAGAGTCAAATTGCGTGACTCAGCCCCTTTTTCTATGAGGCACATAGTTCCGACCTCATACATAACAACAACGACGAAAAAAACACCCGAATCGGAATAATGCAAAACGTGAAACAATAAAGTCGCTTTAGTTGTGGAACAAACCACCGTGTAGTGCACAGTTGGTGTACTTTTTACGATTTCATTTCTGTCCAGTAGCGTATGTATCGCTGGAAGAGCGGCAGCTTAAACGCATGTTATTCGCTGTGGCTAGGCTAGCCGCGGCGGGCTGTCCCCCGACGCACGCTCATATCGCGGTCGTCGCCGCCGTCGTGCTGGCGCAGCTATCGACATGGCGTCGCGACGCCGCACACCCCTGCGCCCGTCTGCGCATGCGCCGGCAGCGGCGACCGGCGACGCGCTAATGGCCGGCTCAGCGACGCTTTTGCGGCGGGGATGGCGCATTCCAGAGGCGGCATTACCGCCAGTCTGGCCCGGAAGCGGGCGGTTGCGGTGCACCGCAGCCAAACATATGAAATACTTTACAGTTTCGACGTTCACGTCTCTTCTCCGCCGATAATTCCACGGATGTCGTTGCTCACTAAGCCAATGAGCTGGCCCACTTTAGCACAGTAATGTATTCCATTCGTGGGTGAATTAGCAACCAAACCCGTTCAGATAAAATTAATTACCCGTTTCGCTCGATCCAGTGACGTGTAATGTAGAAGGTCGAGTACCATTCGCTGTGCTGCCTCATTTTTAATCAACGGAGCACGACTAGCAGGTTTGAATACCACTGGAATACTAGAACTAACCAGCAGTCAATCTTCACCCCACTCAGCTCTAAAACTTACTTCTGCTTTCTGTGGATCAGCTAGATACATCACATTGTTCTACATACACATCTAAATGCATACTCTGCAAGGTACCATACGGTACATAGCGGAGGATACGTTGTATTACTGCTGCTTATTCTCTCTTTACAGACGAATGGAAAAACTGGTAGAAGGCGACCTCGGGGAAGATCCGTTTGGATTCGGTAGAGATGTTGGAACACTTGAGGCAATGCTGACCCTATGACTTATCTTAGAAGATAGATTAAGGAAAGGATAACCTACGTTTCTAGCATTTGTAGACTTAGAGAAAGCTTTTGACAATGTCGACTAGAATACTCTTTCTCAAATTCTGAAGGTGGCGAGGATAAAATACGAGGTGCATTCAAGTTCTAAGGCCTCCGATTCCTTTTTATAATTAACTACTCACCCGAAATCGATGAAACTGGCGTTACTTCTTGACGTAATCGCCCTGCAGACGTACACATTTTTCACAACGCTGACGCCATGATTCCATGGCAGCGGCGAAGGCTTCTTTAGGAGTCTGTTTTGACCACTGGAAAATCGCTGAGGCAATAGCAGCACGGCTGGTGAATGTGCGGCCACCGAGAGTGTCTTTCATTGTTGGAAAAAGCCAAAAGTGACTAGGAGCCAGGTCAGGTGAGTAGGGAGCATGAGGAATCACTTCAAAGTTGTTATCACGAAGAAACTGTTGCGTAACGTTAGCTCGATGTGCGGGTGCGTTGTCTTGGTGAAACAGCATACGCGCAGCCCTTCCCGGACGTTTTTGTTGCAGTGCAGGAAGGAATTTGTTCTTCAAAACATTTTCGTAGGATTCACCTGTTACCGTAGTGCCCTTTGGAATGCAATGGGTAAGGATTACGCCCTCGCTGTCCCAGAACATGGACGCCATCATTTTTTCAGCACTGGCGGTTACCCGAAATTTTTTTGGTGGCGGTGAATCTGTGTGCTTCCATTGAGCTGACTGGCGCTTTGTTTCTGGATTGAAAAATGGCATCCACGTCTCATCCATTGTCACAACCGACGAAAACAAAGTCCCATTCATGCTGTTGTTGCGCGTCAACATTGCTTGGCAACGTGCCACACGGGCAGCCATGTGGTCGTACGTCAGCATTCGTGGCACCCACCTGGATGACACTTTTCGCATTTTCAGGTCGTCATGCAGGATTGTGTGCCCAGAACCCACAGAAAGGCCAACTCTGCAGGCGATCTGTTCAACAGTCATTCAGCGATCCCCCAAAACAATTCTCTCCACTTTCTCGATCATGTCGTCAGACCGGCTTGTGCGAGCCCGAGGTTGTTTCGGCTTGTTGTCACATGATGTTCTGCCTTCATTAAACTGTCGCACCCACGAACGCACTTTCGACACATCCATAACTCCATCACCACATGTCTCCTTCAACTGTCGATGAATTTCAATTGGTTTCACACCACGCAAATTCAGAAAACGAATGATTGCACGCTGTTCAAGTAAGGAAAACGTCGCCATTTTAAGTATTTAAAACAGTTCTCATTCTCGCCGCTGGTGGTAAAATTCCATCTGCCGTACGGTACTGCCATCTCTGGGACGTATTGACAATGAACGCGGCCTCATTTTAAAACAATGCGCATTTTCTATCTCTTCCAAGTCCGGAGAAAAAAAATCGGAGGCCTTAGAACTTGAATGCACCTCGTACAGGTAGCGAAAGGCTATTTAGAATTTGTACAGAAACAAGATGCCGATCATAAGAGTCGATGGGCATGAAAGGGAAGCAGTGGTTGGGAAGGGAGCGGGAGACAGGGTTGTAGCCTCTCCCTGATGTTATTCAATCTGTATATTGAGCAAGCAGTAAAGGAAACAAAAGAAAAATTTGGAGTAGGAATTAAAATCCATGGAGAAGAAATAAAAACTTTGAGGTTCGCCGATGACATTGCAATTCTGTCAGAGACAGCAAAGGACTTGGAAGAGCAGTTGAATGGAATGAACAGTGTCTTGAAAAGAGGATATAAGAGGAACATCAACAAAATCAAAACGAGGATGATGGAATGTAGTCGATTTAAGTCGGGTGATGCTGAGGGAATTAGATTAGGAAATGAGACACTTAAAGCAATAAAGGAGTTTTGCTATTTGGGGAGCAAAATCACTGATGATGGTCGAAGTAGATAGGATATAAAATGTAGAGTGGCAATGGCAAGGAAAGCGTTTCTGAAGAAGAGAAATTTGTTAACATCGAGTGTAGATTTAAGTGTCAGGAAGTCATTTCTGAAAGTATTTGTATGGAGTGTAGCCATGTATGGAAGTGAAACATGGACGATAAATAGTTTGGACAAGAAGAGAATAGAAGCTTTCGAAATGTGGTGCTACAGAATAATGCTGAATATTAGATGGGTAGATCACATAACTAATGAGGAGGTATTGAATAGAATTGGAGAGAAGAGAAATTTGTGGGACAACTTGACTAGAAGAAGGGATCGGTTGGCAGGACATGTTCTGAGGCATCAAGGGATCACCAATGTAGTATTGGAGGGCAGCGTGGAGGGTAATAACCGTAGACGGAGACCAAGAGATGAATACACTAAGCAGATTCAGAAGCATGTAGGCTGCAGTACGTACTGGGAGATGAAGCAACTTGCACAGGATAGAGTAGCATGGAGAGCTGCATCAAACCAGTCTCAGGACTGAAGACGACCACAACAACAAAAATTGTTGAAATGGCTCTGAGCACTATGGGACTTAATTTCTGAGTTCATCAGTTCGCCTGTACGTGGATGCGAAAATTCAAGCTATTGTGCATAAAGTTGGAAATATGGGAGGGAACTAGAGGCGTATTACCAGACTCTTCTGAGAATGGTGAATGCGTTAAATGAGTTAGTTAATGAAGTCGGTGAGAAAGTAACTTAACTGAAAAGGTCGAGGCTATTGAGGGGAAACTTGATGTAGCGTTCCTTGTTGTTGGGAAGGGGGAGCAGGCACATAATAAGAAGAAGACGAAGAGCGGATATATAAAGCTTCACGCTGCGGAGATGTCTGATTAGTATACACCGAGATGTCAACGAAGCAGAAAGTGATTCAAGCGCGGAAAGCAGTTCGTGATAAATTATGGTTGCTGAGGTTAGGGCATATGGATCGACAGCAAACACTAAGAGAGACCTTTAAGCCGGCTACTGAATCTCACCGACAGCTCTCACCAAAAACAAAAACACACGATAACGATGGTGATGCCATCGACGAATTCCTTATCCGTCGCGCCCCTGGTCAGATAGATAGAACATTTGACGTTAGCAGGGGAAGACCGTACTTGTTGGGTATGCATCCTATAACTGTAACTGATGACACGATACAGATTGGTGATAGACAGTTTGAGAGAACACCTGGCTTAATGAATATTATTTTCCTAAGTCCTACCAAAAAAGAGCAGTTGAACGGAATGGACAGTGTCTTGAAAGGAGGATATAAGATGAACATCAACAAAAGCAAAACGAGGATAATGGAATGTAGTCGATTTAAGTCGGGTGATGCTGAGGGAATTAGATTAGGAAATGAGACACTTAAAGTAGTAAAGGAGTTTTGCTATTTGGGGAGCAAAATAACTGATGATGGCCGAAGTAGAGAAGATATAAAATGTAGACTGGCAATCGCAAGGAAAGCGTTTCTGAAGAAGAGAAATTTGTTAACATCGAGTATAGATTTAAGTGTCAGGAAGTCGTTTCTGAAAGTATTTGTATGGAGTGTAGCCATGTATGGAAGTGAAACATGGACGATAAATAGTTTGGTCAAGAAGAGAATAGAAGCTTTCGAAATGTGGTGCTACAGAAGAATGCTGAAGATTAGATGGGTAGATCACATAACTAATGAGGAGTTATTGAATAGAATTGGGGAGAAGAGGAGTTTGTGGCATAGCTTGACAAAAAGAAGGGACCGGTTAGTAGGATATGTTCTGAGGCATCAAGGGATCACAAATTTAGCATTGGAGGGCAGCGTGGAGGGTAAAAATCATAGAGGGAGACCAAGAGATGAATACACTAAGCAGATTCAGAAGGATGTAGGTTGCAGTAAGTATTGGGAGATGAAGAAGCTTGCACAGGATAGAGCAGCATGGAGAGCTGCATCAAACCAGTCTCAGGACTGAAGACAACAACAACAACAACCAAAAAAACTATAAATTAATCTGTTAATGATAGGGAACGTACCGTTAGATACTGCATATGACTGATGTACGTAAGATCGCGAAAAGCTTGAGCAACAAGAAATATAAAACCAACACTTGATATCGAAAACAACAACAACAACAGCAGCAGCAGCAGCGGTGATCGTACTGACATTGAGCATAAAGCAGTGAACAATCGAACCCCGCAGTATATAGGCCTATATTATGACGACTCCAACGAGCTAATATATCGACTACGGCTGCTCATGGCATCAGCTGCTGCAGGTTATACAGCTCATTCGAATGAGGCTGTTTCAGTAACCTCTGAGCTTAGAGAGAGAGGTATTGTCGAATAAATATGGAGACAGAGGTTCGAGAACTGCACAAACTAACTCGCAAATCATGATTAAAGCTTTGGATGACTTATGGCGAGCTGATCTTGTAGATATGAGGGAATATTCACATGAGACTAATGGATTCAAATATATTTTAACTGTTATTGATACATACTCCAAATTTGCTTGGGCGTTACCTGTCAAAACAAAAACTGGTAGAAATGTCGCGGATGTTTTTGAGCGCTTGCTACACACAGGGACGAATCGATGCCCAGACAACCTCCAAAACAATGACGGTTTGGAGTTGTACAACAGGTATTTCAAGACCGTGATGCATCGGTACGGAATACATCACTAAGCAACATTCACTCACCTGAAGACAAGTATCGTGGAGCGTCTGAATAGAACAATAAAACGTCGAATGTGGGTGCGTTTTAACCTTTGCGGCTCGTACAAATGGACAGATATCCTCCCAGAAATAATTGCCCAGTCTAATCGAACCATACGTACCACAATAAAAATGAGACCAATCGACGTTCGTGATAATGGACTTGTGGATACGGTGTACTATCGCATTAAAATGCTATATCCACGCAGACAGAAATTTAATGTAGGTGATTTGGTACGTATCTCAAAACACAAGACAGCATTTGAGAAATCATGCCTACCAAAATGGTCAACAGAGATATTTACAGTTTGAAAGGTGCAAAGAACGAATCCTAGAATTTATATATTGAAGCATACTAAAGGTGAAGAAATTACAGGCTGCTGCTACACCGAGGAGTTGCAGAAAAGCACAGTACCTGATGTGTTTCTTGTGGAGAGAGTCATAAGACGTCCAGGAAATAAGGCACTAGTCAAATGGCTTGGTTTTCCTGCTGCACTAAACAGTTGGATTGATGCTAAAGATTTGCTATATAATGGGGGCGCACAGTCCACAACCACTGCAGTAGCATAAGATGCGTGCTAGGAGACGCATTTGAGGAGGTGGCGGTATTCTACACAGAGAGTGGAATTACACATCCCTGGGTATAACTACTGTGGACCTGGGACAAAGCTTCAGAAACGTGTAACGTCACCGGTTTTTATAGTTGGAAGTTGATAGATTAGTATTGATCGGCCCTGACTAAAACTCGGCGAAGTCGTTAGAGCGATGATACTGTTATTAGGTAAAGACGACGTTACAAAAAGCAGTGCTGAACTGAACTCTCGACGTGTGCGTGATATTTGCTTCACCAATTGTGACCAATATTACGCTACTCGTCGTAATTAACTCATTTATATTCGATAATGATAAGTTCAATTTGGTTCCACCGACACCAACCTCCACATAGTTTGGTTGTAATTTCAAATCTCAAATAAGTCGTAACATTGCGATTGCTTCAAAGAGGTTCTATATATGCGCCGAGCGCTTCAGTCAAATATTATCGCAGCGTGCAAAAGATCACAGTTATGTCTATAAGCAATTTTGTAATTTATAATCACAAATGCATAAATTGGCACGAAAGCGTGGTTTATTTCACAATAACAATTACTTCCTAACAAGGCCGTGAGGAAGAAGCTTTCCCCGGTGGTGGGGGGAGGGGGGAATTTATAAATTATCTGCTTTAAAACTATTACCAAGTTCCCGAGTCCATTTGCAATTACGAATGAAGTTAATTGTCTATCACTGTCCAATGCCTAATTAGAGTTGAGTTCAAGTTATTATCTAATTAAAACGTTATCTTCAGTCTAATATAAGGTAGTCCTCTATCTGTATTCCAAACGATGTTATAGTTGAAGTGAATGCTTCGTTTCACTGCGTCATAGTAGATCGCAATTATCAATCCTCGAAAAACAATCTAACCGCGCCTACATATACGAGCATTCAAACAAGTCTGACCAGCTTCGGCTAACTCTCGGAACGTAGTGACAATGGATCAAATTTTCCTTAGCCATTACTCACAATTCTCAAAGAGTACTCACACGAAGTATTCTTTGAGATTGTTCGTTCTACTTTGTTAATTTTAATTATAATGATTTTGCGATTAACTATGATTCTGAGTTTACTGAGATTCTATCTTTCTTTTGCAAGTTGATAAATTACTAAGTATAAGGTTCGTGTTTCAATTACTGGTTATTATCCAAATAATAGTGTTAAATGGAACTTTGGTTACTTGTTTACTTTTCATGGAATTTGGAACTTGTTTTGGGGAAATTTTTGAGGTATTGGTTGCTATTTTTTTCTTTTTTCATTTTTCGTCCGAGGAAGTGTCATTACAAACGCTTGGCACGAGGTGATAAGGGAGTTAATTTGCTCGATGAAGCGTGTATGGAACATGTCATTGCATATGCTGCAAATAAAAATCTCTCAAATCGTCACATTGCAGACAGGATTTTAGCTGGTAAGGCTAAGGCGACACGGAGAAGAAAGGATATTGGTATAGGTCAATGCATCGCAGCATTTGCAGTTGATAAATCCATGAGAGGAAAAATTAAGTTGTGTTTAGGAGTGGGGAAGCAGAACTGTTTGAAGAACTGTGTCCTGACAGCGATGTATGCAGCTAAAAACGCACTGAAGCAGAAAGGTGCGGGAAGAAGAAGAGGAAGAGGATTGGTGAAAGCACCTCGAGTTCTACCAATACCCAAGACATCTGACGGTTTCCTTCCATTTCTCATCCTGGCCCTCTCCGCGCTCTCAGCGGTAGGGTCCCTCGCTGGTGGTGCTGCAGCTATTGCTCGAACGGTCAAGAACGCGCAAAACTCCCAAGCGCAGTTAGAAGAGGCAAGAAGACTTAACCGCATGATGGAAGCCGCAGCCATCGAAAAAGGACTATACTTGAAACCGTACAGGAAAGGGCTTCGTCTATTCATAAATTTAAAAAAAAAAAGCCCATCAGCGGTCCTACCAGGCCGGCCGGAGTGGTCGAGCGGTTCTAGGCGCTACAGTCTGGAGCCGCGCGACCGCTACGGTCGCAGGTTCGAATCCTGCCTCGGGCATAGATGTGTGTGCTGTCCTTAGGTTAGCTAGGTTTAAGTAGTTCTAAGTTCTAGGGGACTGGTGAAGAAGTGAAGTCCCATAGTGCTCAAAGCCATTTGGTCCTACCAGATCGACCACTTACAGATCTGATCTTCTTCAGTTTGTTAAAAACAAATTCAACATTCCAAGATTCCGTGGTGTGTTTAAACGATATACATTACCGAAGACTATGTGGAAAACTGGTGAATGTGGCATCGTGAATTCAGATGTTGCTGGAGGCCAGAGTACCCACTGTGTATCATATGTTATGAAAAATGCGGATACCGTCTACTACTTCGACTCATTTGGTGACCTGCAACCGCTATAAAAAATTACAGCGATACTTCACTCACAGAAGACTTGTGATCTACATTTATCAGCGCTATCAAGATTTTAATACATACCGCTGTGGACATCTATGCATCATGTTTCTCTTTACGTTTACAAACAAACATGCTACATAAGGAGGAGCTTTAAACATCCTTTCATCAGTTGAGGTTCAGATGCAATGTCGTACACTTTGACTTTAAAAGAACGATCATCTTTATTTCGTGCAAATTATTTCCCACCGATTGATTTGAGCATTGGTGAATGGAGTATTGTATTAATTGGACTGGAGACGTACAATAGCATCCCAAATATCACTGAGACTAACAAAAAACTGCATCTGGATAGTAATGGTGAAAAAGACATTGTGGAAATAGAACCTGGTGCATACGATATTGATAATTTGAACGAAGTCTTAAAACAGTCTGGAAAAGGTATTGAGCGACGTGCAAACATCAATACACTTAAATCTAAAATAAGGACTGTAAATGTAACGATTGACTTTAACAAGAAAGGTTCAATAGAGCGCCTACTGTTTTTCATAAAAGGGCAGGTTTTGAAGAAGGATCCAAGTAAATTTTTCAAGTCAGATCAGGCTGTGGACATACTGAATCAGAATTTTCACTCTGCAGTGGAGTGTGCGCTGATTTGAAACTTCCTGGTAGATTAAAAAGTGTGCCGGACCGAGACTCGAACTCGGGACCTTTGCCTTTCGCAGGCAAGTGCTCTACCAATTTTGAGTCTCGGCCCGGCACACAGTTTTAATCTGTGGACATACTTCCCGTCAACACAGTCAACATTGCAACGAAGTCCTATCTCAACGACAGTCTGATTCATACTATTTACGGATTCTTCCCCTCTGTTGTAATGGGGTATAAAATTGTTGACACCCCTTCCAATGCAATATTGACTTTCGTGGTGAGGAGATCATTGTACGATTACATCAAAGGCAGGATGGGCATACGGTATAAAACAAGCGCACGCAAAACACAGCACCTCACTTTGCTACCGAACTGTGAAGTGAAAACACGTGCGAACTACGAGTTTCTTAAATCAGTTGGCTTGAAACCTCACTCAATATAACCAGTCCAGTAGAGTATGATGAGAGAATTATAAATCAGGAATACTTCTCACATAAACCTTACGTTTCGACGACATTTAACAAGAACGATGAAATTAGAATTATTATCCAACACCAAGACGCACTGACTCTTCCATGCAAGAGTTTCATATATCTAAGGGGGTCATTCAAGAAAACCAACGGCAGTGATACAGTGGGATCAAAGCTTACACGTAATGCTTTAGCATTCCTGTTCCAAGAGATACGCTATGAACTCAATTGGTCTGTGATCAACTGTACACGCAGTGTCGGCATAACATCGACCCTTAAAACATACATCTCTCCATCACCTGTGGATCTGCATAGTTTAGAAAATGCGTGATAATTCATAGGCGATCCAGGGGGTAGAACAGTTGCAGAGTACAAGCGATTTACTGCATGCATACCTCTAAAAATGCTTATGGGCTACTTAACAGGAGCTCATTCTGGTACGGAGTGTGACGGATAATAACTCATACATTCAAGGAGCTCAAGAAGAGAATGTTATCACAATCAGCAAGATAATATGGAAAATGCCTCACATCAGTATATCAAACGAGGAGCGTTTGAAGCTTTTAAAATTCCTGAATTCCGGTACATTTCTATCGCTGACATTTCGCTCGTAGGAGGTTTTCGACTACCCAGTGTTACCGACTGCGAGCAAACATGGGCTACTAAAACCTCTTCGCAGCTAAAGACATCTAGATTCATCATACTTGCTTTTCAGACTCTCTTTCAAATTCTAAAGGTGGCAGGGGTAAAATACAGGGCGCGAAAGGCTATTTATAATTTGTACAGAAACCAGATGGCAGTTATAAGAGTCCAGGGACATGAAAGGGAAGCCGTTGTTGGGAAGGGAGTAAGACAGGGTTGTAGCCTCTCCCCGATATAATTCAATCTGTATATTGAGCAAGCAGTAAAGGAAACAAAAGAAAAATTCGGAGCAGGTATTAAAATCCATGGAGAAAAAATAAAAACTTTGAGGTTCGCCGATGACATTGTAATTCTGTCAGAGACAGCAAAGGATTTGGAAGAGCAGTTGAACGGAATGGATGGTGTCTTGAAGGGAGGATATAAGATGAACATCAACAAAAGCAAAACGAGGATAATGGAATGTAGTCAAATTAAATCGGGTGATGCTGAGGGGATTAGATTAGGAAATGAGACACTTAAAGTAGTAAAGGAGTTTTGCTATTTGGGGAGCAAAATAACTGATGATGGTCGAAGTAGAGAGGATATAAAATGTAGACTGGCAATCGCAAGGAAAGCGTTTCTGAAGAAGAGAAATTTGTTGACATCGAGTATAGTTTTAAGTGTCAGGAAGTCATTTCTGAAAGTATTTGTATGGAGTGTAGCCATGTATGGAAGTGAAACATGGACGATAAATAGTTTGGACAAGAAGAGAATAGAAGCTTTCGAAATGTGGTGCTACAGAAGAATGCTGAAGATTAGATGGGTAGATCACATAACTAATGAGGAAGTATTGAATAGGATTGGGGAGAAGAGAAGTTTATGGCACAACTTGAACAGACGAAGGGATCGCTTGGTAGGACATGTTCTGAGGCATCAAGGGATCATAGTACTGGAGTGCATCGTGGAGGGTAAAAATCGTAGAGGGAGACCAAGAGATGAATACACTAAGCAGATTCAGAAGGATGTAGGTTGCAGTAGGTACTGGGAGATGAAGAAGCTTGCACAGGATAGAGTAGCATGTAGAGCTGCATCAAACCAGTCTCAGGACTCAAGACCACAACAACAACACTATGGAATTGCTGAAGGAGAAAGAGGAGGGTGTCTGCTCAGTCCACGGAAGTCCAAGGAGCTTTCACTGATCATCGTAATAGAGTGCTCGAAACAGAACGAGATAATTAAGTCTGATTAACTACTGAGCACTCACCGGTGATGTGCAGCGAGCTGTATACATGAACAGGTGGTGCACCATACCTAGAGCATTTCATAATGGCATCTGAAGGCGTTAACATCGTTGAAGATGCTCAGTGTTTCTATGATGGTGGGCGTAGACAATTCATATTTAAAGATGTTGCGTTTGTAGCGTACACACAGGATGCTGGAATAATAGAGACATTCTCGCCAAACATTACATCACCGAGGTCTTTCAAGTATGTGAAGTGTGGTAAGACACGGAAGAGTGCAAAGTGGTTAACACATTTCTACCATGGAATTCACTGGGAATATCCTGGCATACCCTATAAAGATATGGTGACGGTACTTAAATTATTCGATCACACGGATACCGTCAACTAAGTGAAGGGGAAGGAGAAGATCTCATGGATGCGTTGAATCTTTAAGTTTGCTGCTATTCAGGACCTAGAATTCTATGAGTGTCCTTCTCTCCATCGACTCATGAAGAAGAAGAAGAAGATGAGTGAAAATAGTGTTGCTGTGTCTGCTTATGAAAATGTAAAATTACTTTTTAGTTGGATGAGAAATTTTGAATTTTGAATGAATTTTTACCTCACAATCTCTGTGTTCTTTTTTTAAACACTGATCCCACTTTGACAGTGTACAGTTTTAGCCACATGCTATGTCTGTGGTTTTCTTCAACCACAGGAGATATAATTTTAGACATGTCTGCTATATATCTTTGGAAGCAGATACGGTCACGTGCCTCCTGCTCCCATAACCCAATTCATGCTGCACGATAGGTTTAATTCCATGCAACCATTCTATAAACTTCACCTCCTTAATAGAACTCATCTTCAGCAAAACTTATGTCATTTGAGACCTGTACATCCTTTATATACATATACATATATAATGAAATCGGGGATAGATTTTTTTGTAAATAAGAATAACTTAGACGTATGGTGATTAATTATTTTCTTCGTTTATTCATTTCACACATATGCAGTATAGTTCTTGAGGTACAACATAATTCTTGAGGTACAGTGTAGTTTTTTTGACGTACAATATAGTGTACTTGAGGTATAAATTGACTCTGCTATTACAATGCAGAAATAATTTTAACTTACATGCTACAACAGTAACACTAGTAGGTATTCTTTTTTTTTATAAATCTACGGTAAAAACTAATGTAGAGATACTTTCTTTACTACAACTAAATTCCACAGTCCCAGTAGCATAGCTTTTACAATAAGTCTGAAAGACTGTGCATGCTTAGAATCTAATTTCAACAGCCTCAAGGAGCAAAGGTTAGTACAACAACAATTCTTATGGACTGTGAGCTATATAGATATATATACACTTAAAAACTATTCTGACTTGGATGGCTAGCAGGAGGTGAAAAACTGAAAAGCTATTCTATTTACAAGACGCACATAGTGTGAGGCTATACATACATTGCGTATCAACAAATAAATCAACACATAAACATTTTTTTCTGTTTATGCTTTTTTAATATTTTTTGTTTATGTTTCTTATTAAATTTTTGTTTCATTCTTTCACATGCATGATGTATATATGTAATAAATGTTGTTCTTCTTTTTATCCTGTTTTCTACGTGTTCTCTCTATTTATATATATTTATGTGCACATAGTACACAAAAATATCTACACGACACACACACACAAACACACAAAATTACTCACACTATGATAAAAGGGTCATCCTGTTACTATACAGTACTCACTCTCTCTCCCTCACTCTCTTTCTCTATCTCTCTCATTCTCTCTCTCACTATCACTCAATCAGAGACCCCCACCCCTTCTCTCGCTACAAGTGAGCAGTGTGAGTACAGGAAAGTTCCAGTCATGCCATCACAAATGACCCCTTTTATCATCATGACGCGACAGACCGATTTTAGACTGCAGCACAGTGTACACCTCGTGTCCTCTCGATCGAATACTGGTCTGCCGTACCATATGCAATGGCTGCGGTTCAGCACCGTGAACACCACTGCACAGGCACTGCAAATAGTATTCGATAGAGAGGGCTCTCGATGCCCTAAGACATACAGCCTTAGCCCACCTCTGGGTGGTGCCTCCCAGTGTGCGATATGCATACATTTTTGAGCCTAGACCTACAAACTCCACAATCGGCAATCCATTCGCCTCGTCCTTCATAAGGCCAATGACCTTCTTGTTCTGTGGAATAATACCATAAGGCTTATCAGCTGTATATGAGGACGTGTCGAATTCATTATCGTAGCATCTCATCACTTCATATGGATCGCAGTTCTTCACCCAATAGATGAAGCTATCTGTATCAACATAAAGCAATTTAGGATCTGCGATATGAGTTTTCGCAAAGTCATAATGAAACCGGTACATGTGGAGTTTGGACAGGTCTAGTGTACACATCCCCACATAAATAGGTTTCATAAACTCTACTGCAGTCTTCGCCATCTCCACAGCAACAAAGTTCTTATTGAATACGGTGACCCACTTGCCATTTATTTTCTTACGCCATAACGCCCATCCCATTCTGTTCTAATAAAAATTTTTCACATCGTTGCCTCAAATTCTCCATTGTTTTACCGAAAATTGAATTATTCATTGATTTATAAAAATCTTTCTCAAAATCACACTTTGCGAAAGCTCTCTGTCTTGTACTCAAATCAATATACTCCTTCAACCAGTGGGACTGCTTGTAGGAGGTAGCCTGAGTGATTCTAACCAGATCCATAACCAAGCTGTGACACTGCTGGACATTACGATAATGAATAATGTATCTCCGATTATCCCCCAGCGTTGTGATCAGTTTTGGCGTGGAGTCTCCTCACGGAACTAGTTGCTCTGGACACAGCGGCAAATCGGCGTGCACATCATGCAAACCACATCGGCTACCCTACATGAGAATCAGCTGCCATACCCCCCCATGATTTTTCCACCTAATCCCCTGCATTCTTCTTTGGGCACCCATCGAAACTCACCAATCGGCAGTGATTGCTGCATGGCATGCCCATATAAGTTATTTACGTTCAGGTACATTATGTAACTCAAATCAAGGGATGCGTTGAACCTGTCACCCATCCGCTGGTTGTTTGCCTTAACGTGCCAATGGACACTTTGGCAAAGTCCCCTATGGATCCATCACTCAAAGAAAAGAAGTATGTCAGCATTGGCCAATAATTCAATGCTGCACTTCCTTTTCTTGAGCATTGCATCCAAAGACAACTCAGGTGTCGTGTAACAAAAGGCGGGATCCAGAGAACATGTGGTCATGCATAGACTCTGGAATTTATTGAAAACGTCCACAAGCAAGCACACGTCTGTGTCCATGTAAGGCTGTGCCTACTCTCCTAAAGTTGAAATATTGAATTCCCACCAAACATTCACAGCATGCTCATACTCTGCTTCCGTTATGGCATCACCTGTAAGGCTGCTGAAGAACACACTTATGTTGGGTAGCCTGGTTTCATTGAGTTCCGCCATGCTATCCACATACCCATATAGGAAAAGCCTCTTCCTAGTCACAAGCTGAAACTTTTCCCCGTCGGGAAATGCAGCTCAAGTGATATGCATATCCCCCCGAGTTAGTGTTTCAACGAGTTTCTGGAGTGCCGCCTGCATAAAACGTAGCGTGATCAAGGAAGCAGAGGATAATTCTTGTCTTCATTCGTTTGGAGAGGAATAATGTTAGAGGAATAATGTTGTAACTGCTACCTTTAATGCTTTTCAGGTTTATTCAAAATGTGGTATGGTTCCTGTGTGTGCTGCTTTCTTCAGGAAGCTTTTTAGTGTTGGTCAAAGAAGAGTGCATACCATCGCTTATGGCCTTAAAACAGGTGAAGGAGTGCTTGACAAGGGAGGAGGAGACCATAAAGCTGGAAACTATAGTGCAAAAAGGAAAAAGGTAACTGAATTCATTTCACATCTACAAGCCAGGGAGAGTCACTACTCCAGAAGTAAAAGCCAGCGCCTTTATCTGCCAAGTGACCTGAGTATAAACAAACATTTCCTTACGTATAACAACTCAATCACATCTGATCTGAAAGTTAAGAAAACATTTTATACGAAAATAAATAATACAAAATTTAATCTAGGTTTTGGAACTCCAGGAAGTGATACCTGTAGCTTCTGCCATAGAAAGTATCACCAAATAAAAACTGCAACAGACATCAACACAAAGAATAAGCTAATGATCGAACGTGGGTCACATAAATTAAGAGTTAGAGCTTTTCACAAATTAATGAAGCAAGCGTATAACTGTAGCCTTTAATTTACAGCAGGTACAACCTCTCCCAAAATTATCTGTTGGTGAGGCATACTATGTAAGACAGATATCCCTGTATTGCTTTTGTGTATCAAATGTGGCAGGTACAGAACCGACATTTTACATTTGGAATGAAACGCAGGCAGGTAGAGGGTCACAAGAAATTTCCTTGGCCATTACCGATTTCTTAAAGAAATTGACCATTGACACATCTGTCACATTTCTCAGATTGTTCGTAGATGGGTGTGCTGGCGAAAACAAAAATCAGTACGTTACTCATGCAATTGCTTTCTGGCTATTCAAAGAACCTCCAGTCCATGTGACTGATGTACTTCTCTGCTTTCCAGTTCGAGGACATTCCTTTTTACCTCTTGACAGAGTATTTGGATGAGTAGAAAAGAAATTTCGTAAAATTTCAGAAATATTGAATCCAAACATGTACCAGGCTGTTTATGCAGAAGTGGGTGAAACAAGAATTTTAGAGAACGACTGAGAAATATTTGATTTCAAGGACCTAACTACAATTTTGAAGCCTGTAGGTGGGATCAGTGATCTGAAAAGGATCCATTCGAAGAAATATGTGGTCGGTGAAAGGGTAACTGACGTGAAAATCAAAATGGACATCACCTACTATTCTCATGATCCTTCAAAGCGCTTTTTGCCATTAGGTAAACGTGGACACAGCTTGGACACAGTATCAAATATCTCTAAAGTGTCATCACTGATGATGTTGAACAAGAAAAAAAAGACAACGTGGAAGAACTACTAGGCCTCAGATATGGAAACAACTGCTTCCATGTAACGAAGTTACTGCCCAGGATACTATTTCTGATTTTTTAAAAGAGGAGCCTGTTGTGGGAAAAATTTTGTGAACTTTGTTATTGTAAATGAAGCACATTTTGGTTTTTGTTCCTACTTCTGGTGTTAAAATGTCTTACTGAATGCAAAAAACTATTTTCAAACAATAAAAAGTGTTTTTACTAGTTCTATGTCACTGAAAACTAATCAAAACGCATTATATCCAAAATAGCTTACATCAAAAGGCAGATTGTCCAACAGAAACCAACAAAACGCAATTTGTCCATCACTAAAGGGCTCATAGGTTGAAAGTATAAAAAGCAGTTTCCTTGTGTTAAACACATTTTGATCAACAGCCCTACCTGAGTACGTGGTGTAAATTACGTAAAAATTAATCGAATATTTTTTGCGGTATACGTTTATCGCTTCTCCTGAAATATTTGCTTCTGGGACATAATGCGTTTGGAAAAGTAGCTCCTGAAATATAATTCCTAGTAACATGTGTCTTAGATTACATCAATATGTGCTGCTGCAAGATCGGAAGCAAATTTCTATAGTACCACTACGCTACCTGCGAAAAGCCGCTTATTCCAGCAAGCGTCTCAGGCCCTACAGGAATAGAAGAGATGTATACGCAGATTATGAATACCATTATACATCAGCTATACGATTTATTAACGAGACGTGAAAATTTGTGCTGGACCGGAACGCAAAACCACAATTTCCACTTAACGCGTGCGGTCGCCTTAGCCACTTCGGCTATCCATGCACGCCTCCCGGATCGATACAATTCTCCAAATGTCACCATGTGTACATCCCGCACTCGCACACTTTCTGCGATTCCCGCACAAGGAAAGACGACTATTATTATTCTTGTCACGGCCTGTCTAGGCATTTAATGCAAATTTGCAGTGGCTTTAGTTGACAGTGCCCTTCGTCTGCAGTATCTGCTGCTTTAGACATGCATGCATGTCTGAAGGACATTCCATAGTACTATGCAGAATGTGGCAGGGGTAAAATACAGGGATCGAAAGGCTATTTACAATTTGTATAGAAACCAAATGGCAGTTATAAGAGTTGAGGGGCATGAAAGGGAAGCAGTGGTTGGGAAGGGAGTGAGACAGGGTTGTAGCCTCTCCCCGATGTTATTCAATCTGTATATTGAGCAAGCAGTGAAGGAAAGAAAAGAAAAATTCGGAGTATGTATTAAAATCCATGGAGAAGAAATAAAAACTTTGAGGTTCGCCGATGACATTGTAATTCTGTCAGAGACAGCAAAGGACTTGGAAGAGCAGTTGAACGGAATGGACAGTGTCTTGAAAGGAGGATCTAAGATGAACATCAACAAAAGCAAAACGAGGATAATGGAATGTAGTCGAGTTAACTCGGGTGATGCTCAGGGAATTAGATTAGAAAATGAGACACTTAAAGTAGTAAAGGAGTTTTGCTATTTGGGGAGCAAAATAACTGATGATGGTCGAAGTAGAGAAGATATAAAATGTAGAATGGCAATGGCAAGGAAAGCGTTTCTGAAGAAGAGAAATTTGTTAACATCGAGTATAGATTTAAGTGTCAGGAAGTCGTTTCTGAAAGTATTTGTGTGGAGTGTAGCCATGTGTGGAAGTGAAACGTGGACAATAAATAGTTTAGACAAGAAGAGAATAGAAGCTTTCGAAATGTGGTGCTACAGAAGAATGCTGAAGATTATATGGGTAGATCACATAACTAATGAGGAGGTGTGAATAGGACTGGAGAGAAGAGAAGTTTGTGGCACAACTTGACTAGAAGAAGGGATCGGTTGGTAGGACATGTTCTGAGGCATCAAGGAATCACCAATTTAGTATTGGAGGGCAGCGTAGAGGGTAAAAATCATAGAGGTAGACCAAAAGATGAATACACCAAGCAGATTCAGAAGGATGTAGGTTGCAGTAGGTACTGGGAGATGAAGAAGCTTGCAGAGGATAGAGTAGCATGTAGAGCTGCATCAAACCAGTCTCAGGACTCAATACCACAACAACAACAACAACATGCAGAAATTGTAAAACACAGACAGTGCAGCTTTTTTTCTTCTCTCTCTACAGGAATGTCTCTCCGCAGAAGTGTCGCTCCGCACAAGAGTTCCGACTCCACTGAAATCCGCTGGACCTCTGAATGTACATCCACTGCGTTAATCACTCGATGCCAGTATTCTAAGCAGCTACCTCTGTATCACGCGCTACCACACTAGAGAGCTGTAACCACCTTGGATACAGAAACGGGGAATTAGGATGGACACTTCAGGAGTTTCGAGTTGATTCGATGGTGAGTAAAGAATCAAGTTCCACTGCGTGGAAATTGGTTTTCCCCGGCACAGCGGGAAAGCTAACTTCTACTTGGGGCAGGCAGAGGCTTATTTGCCCCGACTCATACTCGTACACGCGCGTGTGTGTGTGTGTGTGTGTGTGTGTGTGTGTGTGTGTGTGTACGCGTGGGAGGAGCAGCAGCAGCGCTAGGTCGGCCATGTTGGCGCTCCAAGACAAACAGGGCCGCGCAAGTGCAACACGCTCCCCAAACAGCGGCGCAGCAACTTGTACACCCGTTTGATCACCTCGGCCTGTTGTTGTACCAGGAGCTCTCCGGAAACTCCAGTGTACAAATAGCAATAGCGAAGACGGCGCTCTGCCGCCATGTTTGACTTTCGGCATCTACTGCGCGCAGCTCGGAAGAGAATAACATTTGTCGGGCGACAGCAGTTTGCTCGGTTCGCTTCCCCTGCAGCTCTGCACGAGTGTTTCCGTCTTTGAGCGGCGCGCCGCGGCGTGTGAAGTGTTGAGAGTGGCGCTGTTTACCGCAGGCGGCGCTAGCCTATTTGACGTCTTCTGCGCTGCTCAAGTTGGTGGCATTTATCAGTTCGAGAAAAACGGGGCGCAGAATGGCGCGAATCCACAGAACTCAAAAATACAAATTGTGCAACGAAGAATCTGGTCTTGTTTCCCAGCTTCTGTCACAAGAAACATCAATGCACCATTAGAAGCAACACCTATATAACAAATATGAAAAATGTGACTTTACCGCCTTGAGTTGCTCATAAAATTCTTTATATATACAATCAGATCCGGTCGACTGACCATCATCAGCTAACATGACATTTTTCAAATGTGTTGTAAAGTTCTTTTAGGGTAAGGATGCCTAATTTCGCAATTCCTCTAATACCGTGATACTTGGTATAGCTTCCCGCCACGGTGTTACGCTATGTGAGATAATCTTTCTGATGTACCATGTCTTGTGACAAATTCATTTTAGCCAGATCATTGAGATTATCTGGCTGTCTCTGCTTCTTGGCTTCAGATATTTCTACATCTTGGATACTCTGGAAATCACATTTAAGTGCCTGCCAAAGGGTTCATCGGACCACCTTCACAATTGTCTATTATTCCAAGCTCGTACAGCTCGCGGAAAGAATGAACACCTATGTCTTTCCGCACGAGCTCTTATTTCCCTTATTTTATCATGGTGATCGTTTCTCCCTGTGTAGGTCAGTGTCAACAAAATATTTTGTCATTCGGAGGAGAAAGTTGGTGATTGGAATTTAGTGAGAAGACTCCTCCGCGATGAAATACGCCTTTGTTTTAATGATGTCCACTCCAAATTCTACATCATATCAGTGACACTCTCTCCCCTATTTCGCGATAATACAAAACGTGATGCCCTTCTTTGAACTTTTTCGATGTACTCCATCAATCCTATCTGGTAAGGATCCCACACCCCGCAGCAGTATTCTAAAAGAGGACCAAAAAGAATAGAGTAGGCGGTCTCCTTGCCTTGTAGTGACTGTTCCTTAGCACCACCCAGAGGACACGTGTTACTTGTGATATGTCACGGACGCGAACAGTCATTGTCTCCCATTTCAGATGTACCCACTTAAAAAAGATAGACGTACAACTTAACGAGGTCATGCGCATTGTTAGTGGGTCAATACGATCTACTCCCACATACTGGCTTCCTATCTTCAGCCACATTCCACCTCCTGATATCAGACGGAAGAGCGCACCTGAATACCAGAAGACTGCTAATAACACCGACCTTCCAATAATGAACGACGTATTCCCTGCAGAGCGAAAAAGACTAAGATCATGACATCTCGCTGTCATCACATCAATACCGTCGGTTAATGGAAACAATTCTGGCAACAAAACTGTTCCCCACAATGCCTGAAGCTGCCTTGAATCCAGAAGAGACACGCCGGATTCGACCAGCCTCGTCAATGTGGACTATTTTCAACCGCATCCGATAGGGTCATGTACGATGTGCAAACACTCTCTACAAGTGGGACAAATCATCGCCATCCTGTGACTGTTGCACATGTTCTATCGAAATGCACCGCACGCGCCTACAAGGGTCCTTCGCAGATTTCCTCACAGCGACGAGTGATGATATAAAATGAATAAAAGACCTACACATCCATCTATATCTGTTGTTATTTGTGTTATTTTATGCTGGAGAGCTGTGCTTAAATGTTGACGTGTAGCAGTTTTGTCATCTTTGTGTATGTATTGCCATACGATAAATAAATAAATCTGATGTACCCTGCAGGTAGTGCAAGTTACCTGCTTGCTAGTTGTAGAGTGTGTTTCGTAATCGATGTTACATTTCTAGAGGTCGTAGAGGGCAGTTAGTAGAGGAAGTTCCATGTAGGAATACATGTTCTGAAACATCATCCAACGACGCAACAGAGCGGCAAACTTATAGGCGTTGGCGTCTGTAAATGTATGTATATACAAGATGATTCCACGATGATGTTACAAACAGAGGATGTTCAATAGATGATATGTGTTTCACAGTACCGAGGTTGAACAAGTGCTCATAGCTCCTCAGGTAAACATTTTAGGGAGCGTGATTATCGGACTTTTTTTCTACTGGTCCATGCTACCACCTCTGAAAGTGGCCTACCCCACATTCTTAAAACCAACAGTACCAGTACACGTATTCCTATATCAGAGGTGTCAGAACGGTTATCGCTTTTAACTTTCGACTCTTCCCTATCCGGTACAGGGACCCTTACCTCAAATTGATAAGTTTATCCTTCTCCATCATCCTAGAAAGTCTGTAACATCATAATGGAATCGCCCTGTATATTTATACACATTTACAGGCGCCGGCGCCTATAACTTTGACACTCTGTAGCGTCGTTGGATGACATGGGTTTCTATGTAAAACTTGACCTGATAACTCCTCTCTTTATACTATAGAACTGTGTAACATGAATTGTGAAACATCTTGTATATACCCCAGCAATGTGTTGGAAAGGAGTTGACTACAGCATCTGTTGTACAGTGGACGTTGGTGAAACGCTCCAGATTTTCTATGCTTTGTGACGACTGCTAAAATAAAACTGAACTGAGAGGTAAGATTAAATGCAAAAAGCTTCAGTAATGGTTGGTAAGGTAGTTAAACTCATGGGAATCAATGCCTGTCGTTGCGCTCGCACAGTGTTGCAATAGCTTTACAGTTTCATATCTTACTGTCGCATTTTCTAGAACATGGCCTGTTACTTAACCATGGTTATCATAGCAAACACAGACACAAGAGGTCAATGGATAAAACAGTTCATGGAAGTGATGCTATGAGTTCATATACACTTTGTGAAGTGTATAGGCAAGTAAATATATAATTCTGTTTCATTATTACGCTGCTAAAATGGCGGAAAATATTGTCAAGAACACCTTAATATGCCACAATGATCCTAACGCCGGGATATACCCTTTCAAATAAGATGCAATTCCACCAGAGTGCCTAGCACCCTCTGCACTCTCCGATATACCAGTTTCTGAAATTAATCAGACATAGGAAGAGCAAATGCTGTCCATTCCTGTATGTCAACATCCCCAACGAGGAGCACTAGCAGAAAAAATTCACAGCCTGCAAAGCTCATACCATGTTCCGAACTACACCCAATGCAGTTCCTGAATCTTGCCCATCTTCTAAAAAACGAAAGGGAAGAAATTTGAGAAGCAACGGTGGAACAAACGCCACATCTCGGGGCCACACTACGTGCCCTGTGCGCAGTTCGGACTGTGGATATGATACAAAGGATCGCACTAGTGCAATGTGAATACACTGTTGTATCTCCATTGAGTGGTATTACAGCAAACGTGAGGGTCTAGGGAATGATTACGACGAAGATGTTTTTAGCAGGTGCAGATTAATATTTTTGTTTCATCAAAAAACAGCATTTTTCTCTTACTACACTACTGGCCATTAAAATTGCCACACCAAGAAGAAATGCAGATGATAAACGGAGATTCATTGGACAAATATATTATACTAAAACTGACATGTTATTACATTTTCACGCAGTTTGGGTGCATAGGTCCTGAGAAATCAGTACCCAGAACAACCACCTCTGGCAGTAATAACGGCCTTGATACGCATGGGCTTCAAGTCAGACAGAGCTTGGATAGCGCGTACAGGTACAGCTGCCCATGCAGCTTCAACACGATACCATAGTTAATCAAGAGTAGTAACTGGCGGATTGTGACGAGCCAGTTGCTCGGTCACCATTGACCAGACGTTTTCATTGGGTGAGAGATCTGGAGAATGTGCTGGCCAGGGCAGCAGTCGAACATTTTCTGTATCCAGAAAGGCTCGTACAGGACCTGCAACATGCGGTCGTGCATTATCCTGTTGAAATGTAGGGTTTCGCAGGGATCGAATGAAGGGTAGAGCCACGGGTCGTAACACATCTGAAATGTAACGTCTGACGTTCAAAGTGCCGTCAATGCGAACAAGAGGTGACCGAGAAGTGTAACCAATGGCACCCCATACCATTGCGCCGGGTGATACGCCAGTATGGCGATGACGAATACACGCTACCTATGTGCGTTCATCGTGATGTCGCCAAACACGGATGCGACCATCATGACGCTGTATACAGAACCTGGATTCATCCGAAAAAATGACGTTTTGCCATTCGTGCACCAGGTTCGTCGTTGAGTGCACCACCGCAGGCGCTCCTGTCTGTGATGCAGCGTCAAGGGTAACCGAAGCCATGGTCTCCGAGTTGATAGTCCATGCTGCTGCAAACGTCGTCGAACTGTTCGTACAGATCGTTGTTGTCTTGCAAACGTCCCCATCTGTTGACTCAGAGATCGAGACGTGGCTGCAGGATCCGTTACAGCCATGCGGATAAGATGCCGGTCATCTCGGCTGCTAGTGATACGAGGCCGTCGAGATCCAGCACGTCGTTCCGTATTACCCTCCTGAACCCACCGATTCCATATTCTGCTGACAGTCATTGGATCTCGACCAACGCGAGCAGCAATGTCGCGATACGATAAACCACAATTGCGATAGGCTACAATCCCACCTTTATCAAAGTCGCAAACGTGATGGTACGCATTTCTCCTTCTTCCACGAGGCATCACAACAACGTTTCACTAGGCTACGCCGGTAAATTGCTGTTTGTGTAAGAGATCGGTTGGAAAGTTTCTTCATGTCAGCACGTTGTAGGTGTCGCCACCGGCGCCAACCTTGTGTGAATGCTCTGAAAAGCTAATCATTTGCATATCACAGCATCTTCTTCCTGTCGGTTAAATTTCGGGTCTGTAGCACGTCATCTTCGTGGTGTAGCAATTTTAATGGCCAGTAGTGTATACTAATGTTAGTAATTGATTTACTTACTCTGTTTCGTACTTTTTGTACATATTTCTCCTTTTTTATTATATAATCTATGTGTTGCTTTAGGTGAAATATGTTTCAATGGATTTTGGCATTTAGGCCTTTTTCATCACATCAGTATGTTAGTCTTAACGCAATCTAGTGGATCACAACGTAATGTTAGCAATTGGTGGTTTTGTGTGTTGTGGTTCATTGTTTTTGGTCTCACGCAATCTGGATACCATTCAAGGAATTAGGATACAACTATCACGGATTTAGAAATCTTAACACGTGTTTATGAGTCTAGTCCAGACTTCATTTCTACAACTATCCATTTTATGTGTAAAACTTAACACTGTTCAATCAAATAAAAAATAATCTAGAAGGTTCAGTCTGTCTTCCTGAGTTGTTATTTAAATTATTTTTCTTTCATTTAAGAAAATTGCGCAACACTAGCTGGAAAATATCACGGAATTAGGCATCCTCATCCTACCTACTGGTGCACTGAAGATATTTTTACAAATCTGACGGTAGTCAGTCGACCGAAACTGGTTGTGTAAACAAAGAATTTTAGCAGCAGCTCAAGGCGACAACGTAATAGTCCGCAGCTCGTGGTCGTGCGGTAGCGTTCTCGCTTCCCACGCCCGGGTTCCCGCGTTCGATTCCCGGCAGGGTTAGGGATTTTCTCTGCCTCGTGATGACTGGGTGTTGTGTGTTGTCCTTAGGTTAGTTAGGTTTAAGTAGTTCTAAGTTTCAGGGGACTGATGAACATAGATGTTAAGTCCCATAGTGCTCAGAACCATTTGGCAACATGATATTTTGCAAATAAGTTATAAAACTCTGGTACCTACTGGGGCATTGATGAACCTTATCATGGTCAATCGACATATGCGTGTTGAATTTTTAGCAGCAGCTCGAGGTGGTAATGCGAGATTTTTCAAAATATTTACGAGCTTCTCAAAATTTATAATGTATTTCCTCTCAGTCACTGTTGCTTCTGGAAGAACCTGTACCATCTGCCTTCTGTACATTACACATTAACTTTTTGTTTTGTTTCTGTACCCAAACGCGTTTCGCATTCTTAACAAGGCGACTTCAGTGGGTGTCCTGGAATATTATACACTTTAATTACGTTTGTTATAGTTTTAAACAAAGTTGAGGGAAGTTTTCTGTAGTGAAATGGAAAAGCACTTACAGTAAAGCGCCTGATTCATTATTTGGAAACCATGCCGCTTTTTCTAAAATGGAAAACAGACTGAAAGCCTCTTTTTCGTTCAGTTAGTGTGGGTTGGTAACATACATTTCAAACGCCATTTTCAGTGTCTAGATTGTAGATTGTCACTTTGTTTGTAAATGTTGCCAACTTTCCTGGTTTTTATTTTCACGCGTTTTTTCTCTGACTGTATGTGTATTGATGTAAGTCTTGTGTGTCTGTGTATGTATTTTGTTTTACATACTTAGGAGAGCAATGGGATCTGTGATCATCTATTGAAATGTTTGTCTATCTTATAAGTTAGTTAAGCCTTCAATAGTTAGTAATATTTACTTGGTTATTTAGTAGCACTTTCGTTTTGGTCTTTGTTTTGTATGTACAAGAAAGTTATCATATTTGCATGTAAAAGCATATCTCAACAATGAATTGCTTTAACGATGCATCAGGCCAAGAGGATACGGATCTCGTATAGCAACACAGACCTCCAAAGATGCGTGGTCTCATGGTATGCGACATTTTTGGAGGAGGGGGTGGGAGAATTGTTGTCGAAGTGGTACTATTAGTATGCTCCATTTAAACAATTTACATATCTGTAATTTTAGAGCGTCACTAGGCAGATTGTCGTGGTACTCTGTGTTATAACAAAATTTCTCTGCTTTTATACTCACGAGACATGGCCTATAGATATGAGAATGAAACCCTCCACGTTTATTTTTATGGTCGCACTTCCTAGTTCCTATCTATACCCCACCATGAGTGTGTGGTTCCATGAAAGCTAGATGCGATGGGATATAGAAAGGTGAGAGACAGGCCAAAGATAAAGTGTAGTGGGCCTGGTCAAAGTATAACCTATGGAAAAGCTAAGCAAAGAGATTGGCAGTAGGCTTCAGGAAAGATCGACAAGTGGCAAAAACCAATAGGAGAGATAGGGCGCTTTGAACAAGGAGACGTTGTCCGCCACGCTGGGGCACTGTCAAATGGGCTGCCGTGGGGAGCGGACGCTGCTGTTTCTGAGCATTTGCTGATGTTGGATAAAAGGTATAACAATGGGTTATATTATCGTGGATAGCGTTTATAATGCGCTGTTTCGAGTCAATTTAGTGACAGAAGTGTCAGAAAACGATTTAATTATCATTATTTGTTGGTATAAAGCAACTAGGAAATTAAGGTCGTGGATATTAAGTGTGAGTGTCGGCAATCAGCTATGTACTTTGTTTATAGAACAATTGTGAGTATAATGTATTCATCTGAGAGATTCTGTGAAGTTATTGCTTAATTAGTGAAATTTCTGAGATAAAGTTAAATTTTATACCAGTTTTCTTTGTGATGTGATCATGAGCACATCTTCGCAGTAATTCTGTGAACTCAGAACAATAATTAGAGATTCAAGATTTTGCGGATGGTTAATTGTCTGAAATGCTAGGCACTTTCCTTTGTGACCTGTAATGCACCTACCGTGCTCGCCACGTGGGTGCGTGGAATCTGTTCTGGGCCCTCTTAGTGTCTCAGAGTGTACTAAAGTGTATTAATGTTTTCCAACAGTGATTGTATGAAGTATGAGGCCCCCTTGCGTCAAAATTTATGTTCGGTTTTAACTTGTTCTATGTGAGTGAGATTTGGCCACGTGTGTAGCAGTAGGACACAACGTACATAAATTCGAAATTGATTCAGATCTTATTTAATTCCCTGCAGTACGATATTATGATTCTGATGTCCAACAGCCATGTCGTACTTAATAATTTAGTAATTTTCGGTGAGTTGCTTTTGTGAAAGGTAACAGACTGCATGAGTTCCCGCCATCGTGAATTTGTTATCTTCTTGTCCGTGCAAGCTGTTTGTTTCAGTCCCTTGGTGCTGAGTAATAACCTGTAAAAGCTCAATTCTGTAACTTATCTCAAATTCTAACTTCGCAGTAGACTTTATTTGTTGAGACCATCCACATCAATTTGCTTTGCTAAACGATATCAGATACAATCACTATTCTGATAGTGTATAACATAATTTCTGTATAAAGCCCTCCGGAATGTGTTTTCCGTTCCTACAGTGCAAGGTGACGCAGTTAGTTGCAATATCTACCACTTGCAAACTCTATCTCTTGGATGTAGCTTTTACGTGATTTTGTGTGATTGTGACGTTGCATGCTACTACGTGAAACAACAGTAAATTTAATCCATATCCGTTCCATATAGTGCATCGAAAGTTCCCCTTTTCTGTGTGAAGGAGACCAAATAACGTAAAATTCATAACCATCGTCATTAGTCCAAACATGATTACCATACTTAGAATCAGTGTCATATGTATGTCACCAAATGTTGAAGACAGAGCTTTAGGTCAAAAAATGTAGTTGATTATAAAGAACCACAGTTTGAGGTCAATATAACCAGATCAGCACTTCCCTACCTTACTAAATGCAGATAGTGTTGAACCCAATTACGAAGAATGATTTGGAGAAGAAAAGAAAAGATTGTTGAAACAAGTATTAAACACTTAATGGAGCAATCTCAAATAACAGTTGAATTCAGGTCACTACCAAGCAAACGGTTTCTGCTCTCTGTACTGTATGTGTTTATTCGAGGTGCAGCTGGCATTATCCATTGCGTTATAAATTCATTACATCTCAAGTTCCATGGGGAATCAGTAAATATAAGAAAATCTGGCTTCTATTGTAAATTAGTATGCTGTACCAATAAACCTAGCATTCCTCCCTCTCCCCCCCCTCCCCCCCCCCCCCCCAGTCTCTAAATGAGAGCCACATGCAGCGAGAAGAATTTAACAGTTTACAAATGGGACAAATTAGAAACAATAGCACTTACATGTTGAATATTCGGGAATCCAGCCGGATGTTCTGGAACATCCGTTTAGATTCCCGAATATCCAAGATGTCAACAGATCGCCTGGATAGCAAGAAGAATTACAACAATAGCACTATCGCAGCAGTGAGGATGGACGATTTTATTGAAAAGTGCGTAACAGGAAAATCCTCCGCCTTAACACGGCAGTTTACCTAATTGAACTCCGCCCTCTTTATTTTTATCTGCAGACCTGCGAGTTATTAGGTCATTGAGAAGGCTGGCAGACGTCATTGTTCGATCAGACTTGGGTAGTTTTAATTGCAAAATATTGCAAATATCCGAGGAATGATCGGAATGAACATATCGGAGGGTTTCTTGCGCTTCACTGAAAAGTAATTAACGAAAGGACACTAATTATGTCCTACCGTTCGTGTCCGAACAGTCTACCACCAACCTCGCCTACTTTGCCTGTGACATGTGAAGAAAACAGCACAAATGATAGAAAGACAAGGGAATGGCTTGAATTAATAACGGAGTCGACGCAACACATAGATTTAAATAGCCTTTATCAAACAAATACTGATACACTCTTACATCTACTCATTTCGAGTTCCAACGACAAAAAGGTGATAGTACAAACGGAAGATAAAAGAACATGGCTCTTTTGTCACTGGCTAAAATTACATTCACCTCTTTTACAACTCCTGGAAGTTTCGGTATGTTAAATATAATCTTTGAAAATATATCTCATAATCATTGTTCCTTTTATACCTTCATTAACTATGGGAATAAAAATCTAGGACAAAAAAATGAAACGTTTTAAGACAGCAGAAGCGGGTAAAGCTCCAGATTAAATAGCCTTGAATACAGGGAAAAACAGGCACAGATTACGACAGTGTTTGCGATCATCTACTACTGAGTTACAACTAACCACACCGGCCATCCAAGTTCCTCCCCTTTCGCTGAACTGCGCCATGTGCACAGGAACAGCAGTTAATGCAGCAAATATGCATGTTCCCCGTGTATCCGTTGGAGAGCATATTGAACATTTGTACAAGGTATAGGAAAAGTTTTGTATGAAACGTAATTATAAAAAAGTCCCCAGAAGATTTTCTGTACAGTTGCGTAATAATTATGTCCTTGTAGAATCAGACAGTACTTTTGAAAATAAATACTTTGTCTTTCTAGTTGTAAGATAAAATTCACTCCCAGTTCCTGCCTCGTTTCATGCAGAAGGTACACTGTCGAGCCAAAACATTATGACCACCTGCTTAATAGCTTTTTTGTCCGTCTTTGGATCGAAATACATCACTGATTCTGCCTATCAGGACTTCGACAGTGTCTTGTTAGGTTTGAGGAGGTATGTGGCATTAGATGTCTTCGCACATATCATGTAATTCGCGTAAATAACAGGCCGCTGACTTGCGTACGCAGTGATGGCGCCCGACAGCGACCCAGATGGGTCCCATAGGACGTATATCAGGCAGATTTGGTCGTCGGTAAATCAAGGTGAGTTTACTATAATGCTCCTCAAACCACTGTGGCATGGTTCTGACTCCGAGACACGGACAGTATACAGCTGAAAGATGACGTCGCCGTCGGGGAGGACATCAAGTATTAATAGATGCATGTGGTTTTGCAGCTGTCAGCTGTCTTCGGTTACTGCGACAGGTCCCAAACAAGCGCAGGGCAGGAGAATGTCTTCCGTAGCACGATACTGCTCCCAACAGCCTGCGTCCGTGGCACGCTGCACTTTTCGAGCAGCCGCTGACTTCGATGTCGGCGTGTGTGGAGCCGACCATCGACCTACTGCAACAAAAATGTGATTCACCCGAAGATCCGAGATGTTTCCATTGATCTACGGTCGAATCGTGATGGTCCCGTGCCCACTACAACCGTAACTGACGATGTCGTTGGGTCAACATGTGAACACGTAGGGCTGGTCTGCTGCGGAGCTCCATGCTCAACAACGTACGATGGACGGTGCGCTCCGAAACACTCGTCGTGCACCAGCACTGTGCTCTTTCAGCAGAGAAGCCACAAATCACCATCTATATACATCATTTCAAAGCAGGCAAGCCTCCGAACCCCATGTTCTGTGAAGAGTCGTGGACGTCCAACCATTAAGCGCCTAATGGTAGTTTCACTGTCCTACCTCTTTCCGTAGATGCTCACGACAGTAGCACCTGAACATTCGGCCAGCTACGCCGTTTTCGAGATATTCATTCACAGGTTAAATAGTATAAATATTTATGAAAGACATGTATTTCGTCCTTATGCCATCTGCTGGTGGTGGCATCTATCCTTCAGTATAATCTAGTACTAAACTATTCATTCAAATGTTTAAGTGCGAGACAGACGCACTTCATCTAAGCCTCTTCTGTACAATATAGCCCTCGTTTCGTTAGGTATATAAATATGGCGAGCTGCCTGACTGCCTCCAGTCCCTATGTCTCTAGGAATATCACCCTGTTTTTGTACAGCGTGGGGAGATATGAGGAATGAGCGCCGTAGATCATGAGAATAAATCTGTCGCTCTCCGGCGGCCGGAAATAGCGCGTCGTTACGTTGCCGAGCTCAAGACGTCTCTTGCGGGTACATCACGGGATTCCTCAGCCTACCTTTAAACGGCTTTTTTCTCTAATCATGCTAGCCCTGCAAACGGTCTTATTACTAATACGATATATTGTCCAAGAAAGGAGATGTGGATTCATCAATGCATTCGTTCACTGTCTCGCAGAAATTTCAAATGCTGATTACTGTAATAACTGCTCCGTAGCAACGGTGATTAATTTACATATAGCGAAGAACTACAAAATAAAATCAAAAATAAAGATAACTGTAACTTGGGCACACCCACAAGACCATCGCTTTAAGTCTTTCACACCCATCCTCTCCCACTTGCTTATTCTCACTCACTCACTCAGCCGAACCCATTGCCGTTATTTCTTTGTGCATCTCTAACTGTCGTTGTTCCCTGTCTCACAGCAACAGTCTCTTTCGTTCAGTCCCACTAATGCTGCCCCTCCCACTGTTACTATCTGCTTCATGTTCTATCTCTCTCTCTCTCTCTCTCTCTCTCTCTCTTGCTGCCACTGCCTCATTCATTCTTTCCCATTGCTGTTGTTCTTCTAAGTGTCACTATCTCTCTCTTCCTCGAACTCGCTGCTATAGACCCTGTCTGTATCAGTGGCTCTCATTCTCTTCCTCTTCCTCCTTCTCTTTATTCCTCTCCCACTAGCATTGTCTCCTTCACTCTTTTCCTACCACTGTTCTGTCACTGTCACTGCCACTGTATACCTCTCTTTCTGTCACACTGCCATTGTTTCCTTCACTCCTTCTGTACCATAACCACTGTCTACTATCTTCCAGCATTTATTACTCTCTTTTAGCGGAGAAATAATACAGCCAACGGGTTGCAGATAATTGTTTAATATATTGACATAAGTTCCGGCACCTCTAAGGATGTCTTCATCAGAATGAAATACGTAGAAAAATAAATTTGGCAGAAACATTAAAATAAATGAAAAATGTCATAACGTAGAAAGGTTACTTACGTGAAGTTACATTGCGAGACGGCAATAGTAAAAGTATAGAGCGAACGTGGTCAAGTCAAAAATTAAATATTAATAACATTCCGCCTTTCGTACGTATGCCTTGCGAGGAACAACATCAGACTGATCGGCTCAGTGGCTTACATTGCTGCTAAGAAAACAAGACGCAAGTTGTGCCGCCTGTTGGGTGCGGACAGTGACATATACCTATTTGAGACATTATAACAGAAATAATCGAATTAAACAACAGTTAATTATAAAAAAAAATTCAAAAGATGAGAGGTTAATGTATTTTCGAAAATGCAAAGTAATCAAGTAACTGAAGTACGACTAAGAGCCATGTATTAAAGTTTACAGAAATGCCCATTACGTAAAGTACAGAATATTGTAGAATATTTACACGAACAGCTGCATAGTCCAAGAAAAACATCTGCTTGAAGGAAGCTTTAGTAGTACAAAACTATGTCATATTTGAAGAAAAAGATGTTCCAGAATTAGAGCCACGAATACATAGTAAAAAATAAAGGGAACAAAATTCGGCGAGTAATGGATTAAAGCCACTGAAAAAATTTTTGTTGCGTAATTGTAACTGTTCGTTGAGGACGTTGAGGATGAGGCCATCGCTCTTAGAAATATGTTTGATAATTTCAAGCTCTTCGAGTACGTCGAGCCTGTGACCTTTCTTTCGCTATGTAAAATGGAAATTTCTTCAACACTTCCCGGTTTGTGACCGGAAATTAACAGATGATCAAGAAAAGTGGAATTATGTGCATTAGAGCCTCTTATTCCCAATAAATATTCCTTATACGTGACACTAGAAGGTATTCCAGTTTATCCTATATAATAAGCAGCGCAAGTATCACACGTGGTTTTATCAACTTCTGAACTGTGTACGGGAGCAGCCGCGGACTTGAGGTTGAATATAAGATTTCTCTGAAAGTTGTTAGTAGAACAGGTAAAGATGTGGTGGAGGATACCCTGAGTACCTCTATCGGTTCTCCCTTCTATTCCAGTCTCGTATTGTTCGTGGAAAGAAGGCTTGTCGGTATGCTTCTGTGTGGGCTCTAATCTCTCTGATTTTATCCTCATGATCTCTTCGCGAGATATACGTAGGAGGGAGCAATATACTACTTGACTCTTCGGTGAAGGTATGTTCTCGAAACTTTAACAAAAGCCCGTACCGAGCTACTGAGCGTCTCTCCTGCAGAGAGAGTCTTCCACTGGAGTTTATCTATCATCTCCGTAACGCTTTCGCGATTACTAAATGATCCTGTAACGAAGAGGGCTGCTCTCCGTTGGATCTTCTCTATCACTTCTATCAACCCTATCTGGTACGGATCCCACACTGCTGAGCAGTATTCAAGCAGTGGGCGAACAAGCGTACTGTAACCTACTTCCTTTGTTTTCGCATTGCATTTTCTTAGGATTCATCCAATGAATCTCAGTCTGGCATCTGCTTTACCGACGATCAACTTTATACACTCCTGGAAATGGAAAAAAGAACACATTGACACCGGTGTGTCAGACCCACCACACTTGCTCCGGACACTGCGAGAGGGCTGTACAAGCAATGATCACACGCACGGCACAGCGGACACACCAGGAACCGCGGTGTTGGCCGTCGAATGGCGCTAGCTGCGCAGCATTTGAGCACCGCCGCCGTCAGTGTCAGCCAGTTTGCCGTGGCATACGGAGCTCCATCGCAGTCTTTAACACTGGTAGCATGCCGCGACAGCGTGGACGTGAACCGTATGTGCAGTTGACGGACTTTGAGCGAAGGCGTATAGTGGGCATGCGGGAGGCCGGGTGGACGTACCGCCGAATTGCTCAACACGTGGGGCGTGAGGTCTCCACAGTACATCGATGTTGTCGCCAGTGGTCGGCGGAAGGTGCACGTGCCCGTCGACCTGGGACCGGACCGCAGCGACGCACGGATGCACGCCAAGACCGTAGGATCCTACGCAGTGCCGTAGGGGACCGCACCGCCACTTCCCAGCAAATTAAGGACACTGTTGCTCCTGGGGTATCGGCGAGGACCATTCGCAACCGTCTCCATGAAGCTGGGCTACGGTCCCGCACACCGTTAGGCCGTCTTCCGCTCACGCCCCAACATCGTGCAGCCCGCCTCCAGTGGTGTCGCGACAGGCGTGAATGGAGGGACGAATGGAGACGTGTCGTCTTCAGCGATGAGAGTCGCTTCTGCCTTGATGCCAATGATGGTCGTATGCGTGTTTGGCGCCGTGCAGGTGAGCGCCACGATCAGGACTGCATACGACCGAGGCACACCGGGCCAACACCCGGCATCATGGTGTGGGGAGCGATCTCATACACTGGCCGTACACCACTGGTGATCGTCGAGGGGACACTGAATAGTGCACGGTACATCCAAACCGTCATCGAACCCATCGTTCTACCATTCCTAGACCGGCAAGGGAACTTGCTGTTCCAACAGGACAATGCACGTCCGCATGTATCCCGTGCCACCCAACGTGCTCTAGAAGGTGTAAGTCAACTACCCTGGCCAGCAAGATCTCCGGATCTGTCCCCCATTGAGCATGTTTGGGACTGGATGAAGCGTCGTCTCACGCGGTCTGCACGTCCAGCACGAACGCTGGTCCAACTGAGGCGCCAGGTGGAAATGGCATGGCAAGCCGTTCCACAGGACTACATCCAGCATCTCTACGATCGTCTCCATGGGAGAATAGCAGCCTGCATTGCTGCGAAAGGTGGATATACACTGTACTAGTGCCGACATTGTGCATGCTCTGTTGCCTGTGTCTATGTGCCTGTGGTTCTGTCAGTGTGATCATGTGATGTATCTGACCCCAGGAATGTGTCAATAAAGTTTCCCCTTCCTGGGACAATGAATTCACGGTGTTCTTATTTCAATTTCCAGGAGTGTATGATCATTCCATTTTAAATCACTCCCAATGCGTACTCCCAGATAATTTATGGAATTAACTGCTTCCAGTTGCTGACCTGCTATATTGTAGCTAAATGATAAGGGATCTATCATTCTATGTATTCGCAGCACATTACACTTGTCTACATTGAGATTCAATGCCATTCCCTGCACCATGCGTCAATTCGCTGCAGATCCTCCTGCATTTCAGTACAATTTTCCACTGTTACAACCTCTCGACACACCACAGCATCATCTGCAAAAAGCCTCAGTGAACTTCCGATGTCATCCACAAGGTCATTTATGTATATTGTGAATAGCAACGGTCCTATGACACTCCCCTGCGGCACACCTGAAATCACTCTTACTTCGGAAGACTTCTCTCCATTGAGAATGACATGCTGCGTTCTGTTATCTAGGAACTCTTCAATCCAATCACACAATTGGTCTGATAGTCCATATGCTCTTACTTTGTTCATTAAACGACTGTGGGGAACTGTATCGAACGCCTTACAGAAGTCAAGAAACACGGCATCTGCCTGTGAATCCATGTCTATGGCCCTCTGAGTCTCGTGGACGAATAGCGCGAGCTGGGTTTCACACGACCGTCTTTTTGAAACCCATGCTGATTCCTACAGAGTAGATTTCTAGTCTCCAGAAAAGTCATTATACTCGAACATAATACGTGTTCCAAAATTCTACAACTGATCGACGTTAGAGATATAGGTCAATAGTTCTGCATATCTGTTCGACGTCCCTTCTTGAAAACTGGGATGACCTGTGCCCTTTTCCAATCTTTTGGAACGCTACGCTCTTCTAGAGACCTACGGTACACCGCTGCAAGAACGGAGGCAAGTTCCTTCGCATACTCTGTGTAAAATCGAACTGGTATCCCATCAGGTCCAGCGGCCTTTCCTCTTTTGAGCGATTTTAATTGTTTATCCCTCTGTCGTCTGTTTCGATATCTACCATTTTGTCATCTGTGCGACAATCTAGAGAAGGAACTACAGTGCAGTCTTCCTCTGTGAAACAGGTTTGGAAAAAGACATTTAGTATTTCGGCCTTTAGTCTGTCATCCTCTGTTTCAGTACCATTTTGGTCACAGAGTGTCTGGACATTTTGTTTTGATCCACTTACCGCTTTGACATAAGACCAAAATTTCTTAGGATTTTCTGCCAAGTCAGTACACAGAACTTTACTTTCGAATTCATTGAACGCCTCTCGCATAGCCCTCCTCACACTACATTTCGCTTCGCGTAATTTTTGTTTTTCTGCAAGGCTTTGGCTATGTTTATGTTTGCTGTGAAGTTCCCTTTGCTTCCACAGCAGTTTTCTAACTCGGTTGTTGTACCACGGTGGCTCTTTTCTATCTCTTACGATCTTGCTTGGCACATACTCATCTAACGCATATAGTACGATGGTTTTGAACTTTGTCCACTGATCCTCAACACTACCTGTACTTGAGACAAAACTTTTGTGTTGAGCCGTCAGGTACTCTGTAATCTGCTTACTGTCACTTTTGCTAAACAGAAAAATCTTCCTACCTTTTTTAATATTTCTATTTACGGCTGAAATCATCGATGCCGTAACCGCTTTATGATCGCTGATTCCCTGTTCTGCGTTAACTGTTTCAACTAGTTCGGGTCTGTTTGTCACCAGAAGGTTTAATATGTTATCGCCACGAGTCGGTTCTCTGTTTAACAGCTAAAGGTAGTTTTCAGATAAAGCACTTAAAAAAATTTTACTGGATTCTTTGTCCCTGCCACCCGTTATGAACGTTTGAGTCTCCCAGTCTATATCCGGCAAATTAAAAACTCCACCCAGAACTATAACATGGTGGGGAAATCTACTCGAAATATTTTCCAAATTATCCTTCAGGTGCTCAGCCACAACAGCTGCTGAGCCAGGTGGCCTATAGAGACATCCAATTACCATGTCTGAGCCTGCTAGGCGGCACAACTTGAGTTTTGTTTTCGTAGCAGTAATGTAAGCCACTGGGCCGATCAGTCTGAGATGGTTCGTTGCAAGGCATACGTACGAAAGGCTGGAATGTTTATAATTTTTAATTTTTAACTTGAGCACGTCTGCTCTAAACTTTGACTATTGCCTTCTCGGAATGTAAGTTTACGCAAGTAACCTTTCTATGTCATAGAATTTTTATCTTGGTTAATGTTTCTGCCAAACTTATTTTTCTATGTAGTATTTTACAGGGCTTTTAAAATTTCATCCTGATGAAGACATCTTTAGTGTTGTAGAAACAATACAATTAACTGCAACTGGTAGGCTGTGTTATTTCTACGTTTAAACGTATACAAGATTGCTGAAAGACAACCATGTTCAAACCTGTAAGATTTATTACTTTTCCGTCTTTTCCCCACTGCCACTGTATCCTTCTCTATCGGAATAAAAAAGTACGAGTATGTTCGCATGCCAAAATTTTCGAAAAGTTTTAAAGGTGCTAAGAAAGGAAGGACGATTCAGTAGGTACCTCAAGTTTTTTTAAACTGGAGCATATTCGCCTGTTTTGTGCTCCGATAGGAGTATTTTTCCGCTGATTCCCTTCTTTTCCCTGCTACATTGGAGCACGTCAAACGTGTGAAACGATTTTTATGGGTCGGTAAAATCTTGATAGTTTAATTATGTGAAATAGCGCAAAACTGTATAATTTTACACCTCGGACCTGATTTTATGTGCACAAAAGTTCTGCTTGTTTTTCAATACTACAACAACTTGGGCCCCCCAAAACTCTTCTGATCATAAGAGACACACTTTACAGCATATTTCTTCGTGCTGCGTTCAATTTATAAACTTAATTTTCGCTTCACATCCGATTTTACCTGAATATTTTACGTGTACTAGTGGGGTAATTATGAAACGTCTGTATCTCGGAAACGGATAAACATATCAAGAAATTGTCAAAGTTTTTCGAGATCTGGATCTTGGGAACGTATCGCTGTGCGTAACCGTCCTGGAATTCGCGGTCCGGTTTTGATGGGTTGCTCGGTAACGGATAAAGATTTTTAAAAACGGTAAGATGGCCCTTCTAGATAAATGCTTAGAGATTATATGGTTAAAATTTGAACGACTGGCTGCGGTTATTTATTATTTAGATATCGCCTCACATTACATTTTACGTTTGTATTTTATGCTTAGAAGTAGGATAACTTTGAACTTTTGTATCTCGGAAATGAATAAACATATCAAGAAATTTTTCAGGTTCGAAATCTGGATCTTAGAAACATATTGTAAATATTTCAGCCATTTGCTGTGCATAGCTGTCTTGCAATATGCGGCCCGGAATTGATACCCAAAAACTATGTTTCTCGCGTTTTCTCAGAAACCGCCAATGAACTAAATGGTGCCTCCACAAACCCCTTAAGGAGTAGCGTAGACCACATGTAATGCAAGACCCAACCGATTTTCTTCATTTACCTAAGCTAGAGTGTGTAATATTCAAACTTTGACCCTGCGCTTTATGGTAGTTACAGTAAGACGATCCTTCTGTTGGGTGTACAAATGGTCCCAATCCCAAGGGCTATCCAAAACACTTGACCTTACCTGTCTATCACCATTAGAACCCGATATATGAGCCCAAGAAGAATCCCGTTTTCATGCGCGGCGTTTTGGAACATAATGCCTTCGCTAGCGTACCGATACACATATTGATATCGGCAAATGCTGTTTGCTGTATTCCGAAATATGCTACATGTAACATTCGAAAGCCCACTCTATTACTTACGCTTTAGTCGTTGTAAGCTGACAACGTGTTTCCAAATGTTCACTTAAAACACCCCGTATCTGCAATAGCTTGCTTTCACATGCCCTTCAAGAGATAATAGCCCAGTTTTTTCCGCTTCTGTTTTTCATTCATTTTTCCTAACGACGGTTCTCACTTTTCGGAGAATCGAAGTGTCGGGGAATCAAAGCAATCCCATCCTGCATACTCTGTCAACAAATGCATGCGTTTTGCGTCCCCATGTGGACAGGTTCCTCGATCACCACGTCTTCGAGCTCTTCCTCTGCCGAACACATTTTGCTCACTATAGTCTCGCAACGTATTGCTCCAATCCCAGTTCATAGCAATCACTATTTAACAGTTCCCGGACATTCTCTTCATCTTTTGTTTTTTGGTCATCAGTCTTCTGACTGGTTTGATGCGGAGCGCCACGAATTCCTCTCCTGTGCTAACCTCTTCATCTCAAAGTAGCACTTATAGTGATAATTGTATGATGTGAAGTAAAGGGGGACACAATCATTAAAATCTGTAAATCATTGAAGAATATCTGTACTGTTACAGTAGCAACATCTGGCGAACTTGCAACACGAACATTTTGTGGCTACTGTACGGGAATTTGTTTTGACCAGTGGTGTTGCTGACAAGATGACTCTTGTGTCTACTATTATTTATATATATTTGACGATGCTGGCGCTGATTTTGTGTTTAGCATTTGACGATGCTATTGAGACTCCAGTATATTAGAACATGTTTTTATAGAACACGTGTGCCTCTTCATATTTAAAGCGCACAATGGACATGTACGAGATGTCGGTAACACTTTTCGTTATGGTCTATTTTATTGTTTTAAGCTGTAGATAATGTTCTAGTTGTATTGGTGTTTTTTCCGTATTTTGCTGCAGTTCTGAAGATGGTCATTATAGACCGAAACCGGGAGTCTGATGACAGAAAAATTTCCCTTCGTATTGCGTCGCATCGATATGGTCATGATCCCAGGAGAGGCGCTGCAGGCGGTGTCGTGCTCTTAGTAAAGGCACTCGCATCGATCGTCTGCTGCCATAGCCCATTAACGCCAAATTTCACGTCATTCTCCTAACAGAAACGTTCACGTACGTCCCACATTAGTTTCTGCGGCTACTTCACGCAGTGCTGCTTGTCTGGTAGCACAGACAACTCTACGCAAACGACGTTGCTCTCGGTCGTTAAGTGAAGGCTTCCACCATTGCGTTGTCCGTGGTGAGAGTTAATGCCTGAAATTCGGTATTCTCGGCACACTCTTGACAGTGCGGATTTCGGAATATTGGACTCCACGACGATTTCCGAAACATAACGCTTCCTGCGTCTAGTTCAAACTTTCATTAAGCGTTGAAAGTCTGTTAGTCGCCATAATCACGTCGGAAACCCTTTTACGTGAATCACCTGAGTACAAATGATACCTCCGCCAGTGCTCTGCCCTTTCGTGCCTTGGGACACGATACTGCCTTCGTCTGTATAAGTGCATATCACTATCCCATGACCTTAGTAACCTCAGCGTAGTGCCCGCACTGCTAGCCGTGCGGTCTAACGCACTGCTTCCCGATCGGCAGGGCGTGCCGGTCTCCGTCACGAATCCGCCCGGCGGATTACTGTCGAGGTCCGATTTGCCGGCAAGCCTGTTGACGGTTTTTAAGGCGGTTTTCTATCTGCCTCAGCGAATGCAGGCTGGCTACCCTTATTCCGTCTCAGTTACATTATGTCGGTGATTGCTGCGAAAGCACTGTTTCCATGTACGGGTACACCATAATTATTCTACCACGCAAACATTGAGGTTACACTCGTCTAGAATAAGACGTTCCCGGGGGGGTCCACTGGGGGCCGAACCGTGCAATAACCTTGGGGTCGGTGTGGGGCGGCGGTGGGGTGAGTGGACTGCTGTGGTCTGTTGTGGTGTTGTGTACCACTGAGGGCCACGGCGGTGACGAAGCCTCTCCTTCGTTTTTTTTTTTTTTATATACTCCGCGAGCCACCTTACGGTGTGTGGCGGAGGGTACTTATTGTACCACTATCTGATCCCCCCTTCCCTGTTCCATTCACGAATTGTGCGTGGGAAGAACGACTGCTTGTAAGTCTCCGTATTTGCTCTAATTTCTCGGATCTTTTCGTTGTGATCATTACGCGAGATATATGTGGGCGGTAGTAATATGTTGCCCATCTCTTCCCGGAATGTGCTCTCTCGTAATTTCGATAATAAACCTCTCCGTATTGCGTAACGCCTTTCTTGAAGTGTCCGCCACTGGAGCTTGTTCAGCATCTCCGTAACGCTCTCGCGCTGACTAAATGTCCCCATGACGAATCGCGCTGCTTTTCGCTGGATCATGTCTATCTCTTCTATTAATCCAACCTGGTAAGGGTCCCATACTGATGAGCAATACTCAAGAATCGGACGAACAAGCGTTTTGTAAGCTACTTCTTTCGTCGATGAGTCACATTTTCTTAGAATTCTTCCTATGAATCTCAACCTGGCGCCTGCTTTTCCCACTATTTGTTTTATGTGATCATTCCACTTCAGATCGCTCCGGATAGTAACTCCTAAGTATTTTACGGTCGTTACCGCTTCCAATGATTTACCACCTATGGCATAATCGTACTGGAATGGATTTCTGCCCCTATGTATGCGCATTATATTACATTTATCTACGTTTAGGGAATGCTGCCAGCTGTCGCACCATGCATTAATCCTCTGCAGGTCTTCCTGGAGTACGTACGAGTCTTCTGATGTTGCTACTTTCTTGTAGACAACCGTGTCATCTGCAAATAGCCTCACGGAGCTACCGATGTTGTCAACTAAGTCATTTATGTATATTGTAAACAATAAAGGTCCTATCACGCTTCCTTGCGGTACTCCCGAAATTACCTCTACATCTGCAGATTTTGAACCGTTAAGAATGACATGTTGAGTTCTTTCTTCTAGGAAATCCTGAATCCAATCACAAACCTGGTCCGATATTCCGTAAGCTCGTATTTTTTTCATTAAACGTAAGTGCGGAACCGTATCAAATGCCTTCCTGAAGTCCAGGAATACGGCATCAATCTGCTCGCCAGTGTCTACGGCACTGTGAATTTCTTGGGCAAATAGGGCGAGCTGAGTTTCACATGATCTCTGTTTGCGGAATCCATGTTGGTTATGATGAAGGAGATTTGTATTATCTAAGAACGTCATAATACGAGAACACAAAACATGTTCCATTATTCTACAACAGATTGACGTAAGCGAAATAGGCCTATAATTATTCGCATCTGATTTATGACCCTTCTTGAAAATGGGAACGACCTGCGCTTTCTTCCAGTCGCTAGGTACTTTACGTTCTTCCAGCGATCTACGATAAATTGCTGATAGAAAGGGGGCAAGTTCTTTAGCATAATCACTGTAGAATCTTAAGGGTATCTCGTCTGGTCCGGATGCTTTTCCGCTACTAAGTGATAGCAGTTGTTTTTCAATTCCGATATCGTTTATTTCAATATTTTCCATTTTGGCGTCCGTGCGACGGCTGAAGTCAGGGACCGTGTTACGATTTTCCGCAGTGAAACAGTTTCGGAACACTGAATTCAGTATTTCTGCCTTTCTTCGGTCGTCCTCTGTTTCGGTGCCATCGTGGTCAACGAGTGACTGAATAGGGGATTTAGATCCGCTTACCGATTTTACATATGACCAAAACTTTTTAGGGTTCTTGTTTAGATTGTTTGCCAATGTTTTATGTTCGAATTCGTTGAATGCTTCTCTCATTGCTCTCTTTACGCTCTTTTTCGCTTCGTTCAGCTTTTCCTTATCAGCTATGATTCGACTATTCTTAAACCTATGATGAAGCTTTCTTTGTTTCCGTAGTACCTTTCGTACATGATTGTTATACCACGGTGGATCTTTCCCCTCGCTTTGGACCCCAGTTCCATACATTCATAAATACATACAACCTCAGTGCATTTAATCTGATGAGCCTACATGCTTAGCATTCGAAATCATTCGTATAAATCTTAGTCATATCAACGATTACGCATATCCACCGACCTCCGACGTCAGTCTGAGCAAGTAGTGGGCATAACGGCTGAGCGATCCTTACAAGCAGCCGACGAGTGCAGACTAGTCACAGAACGAGCGTCGCGGTGAAAGTGTTGCCAGCGGTCGCAGCCGAGAAGGGGGCGTGATAAATCAGGCTGGGATTTGCTGGCCGGCTTCGGAGGGCGGGCGGTTTTCGTTGGCAGCGCGCGACGCTACAGCAGCAGGCGCAGCTGTCGCCGTCACGCAGAAGAGCCGGCACGGCGCTGGCTGCCAGCAGTCCCAGCGGCAGCAGCCGTGCTCTGGTCAGGGTCCGCCGCCGCACACTCCAGGCGACGGACGTCTCACCCTGGAGGACATGGACGCTACCACACACTGGTCAGCCAGCACAGTGCGAAAACCGACGTACTATCCATATAAACCCGTCCAGGCAACAGCGGCGTCACCTGGCGAGGAATTACTGCTAGTTAGACACACGTATACTACTGCCCATTAAAATTGCTACACCACGAAGATGACGTGCTACAGGCGCGAAATTTAACCGACAGGAAGAAGATGCTGTGATATGCAAATGATTACCTTTTCAGAGCATTCACACAAGGTTGTCGCCGGTGGCGACAACTACAACGTCCTGACATGAGGAAAGTTTCCAACCGATTTCTCATAGATAAATAGCACTTGAACGGCGTTGCCTGGTGAAACGTTGTTGTGATGCCTCGTGTAAGGAGGAGAAATGCGTACAATCACGTTTCCGACTTTGATAAAGGTCGGATTGTAGCCTATCGCGATCGCGGTTTATCGTATCGCGACATTGCTGCTCGCGTTGGTCGAGATACAATGACTGTTACCAGAATATGGAATCTACATCTACATCTACATTTATACTCCGCAAGCCACCCAACGGTGTGTGGCGGAGGGCACTTTACGTGCCACTGTCATTACCTCCCTTTTCTGTTCCAGTCGCGTATGGTTCGCGGGAAGAACGACTGTCGGAAAGCCTCCGTGCGCGCTCGAATCTCTCTAATTTTACATTCGTGATCTCCTCGGGAGGTATAAGTAGGGGGAAGCAATATATTCGATACCTCATCCAGAAACGCACCCTCTCGAAACCTGGCGAGCAAGCTACACCGCGATGCAGAGCGCCCCTCTTGCAGAGTCTGCCACTTGAGTTTGTTAAACATCTCCGTAATCCTATCACGGTTACCAAATAACCCTGTGACGAAACGCGCCGCTCTTCTTTGGATCTTCTCTATCTCCTCCGTCAACCCGATCTGCTACGGATCCCACACTGATGAGCAATACTCAAGTATAGGTCGAACGAGTGTTTTGTAAGCCACCTCCTTTGTTGATGGACTACATTTTCTAAGGACTCTCCCAATGAATCTCAACCTGGTACCTGCCTTACCAACAATTAATTTTATATGATCATTCCACTTCAAATCGTTCCGCACGCATACTCCCAGATATTTTACAGAAGTAACTGCTACCGCTATCATACAATCATACAATAAAGGATCCTTCTTTCTATGTATTCGCAATACATTACATTTGTCTATGTTAAGGGTCAGTTGCCACTCCCTGCACCAAGTGCCTATCCGCTGCAGATCTTCCTTCATTTCGCTACAATTTTCTAATGCTGCAACTTCTCTGTATACTACAGCATCATCCGATAAAAGCCGCATGGAACTTCTGACACTATCTACTAGGTCATTTATATATATTGTGAAAAGCAATGGTCCCATAACACTCCCCTGTGGCACGCCAGAGGTTACTTTAACGTCTGTAGACGTCTCTCCATTGATAACAACATGCTGTGTTCTGTTTGCTAAAAACTCTTTAATCCAGCCACACAGCTGGTCTAATATTCCGTAGGCTCTTACTTTGTTTATCAGGCGACAGTGCGGAACTGTATCGAAAACCTTCCGGAAGTCAAGGAAAATAGCATCTACCTGGGAGCCTGTATCCAATATTTTCTGGGTCTCATGAACAAACAAAGCGAGTTGGGTCTCACACGATCGCTGTTTGCGGAATCCATGTTGATTCCTACATAGTAGATTCTGGGTTTCCAAAAACGACATGATACTCGAGCAAAAAAATATGTTCTAAAATTCTACAACAGATCGACGTCAGAGGGTAATACGGAACGCCGTGCTGGATCCCAACGGCCTCGTATCAGTAGCAGTCGAGATGACAGGCATCACATCCGCATGGCTGTAACGGATCGTACGGCCATGTCTCGATCCCTGAGGCAATAGATGGGGACGTTTGCGAGACAACAACCATGTGCACGACCAGTTCGACAACGTTTGCAGCAGCATGGACTATCAGCTCGGAGACTGTGGCTGCGATTACCCTCGACGCTGCATCACAGACAGGAGCGCCTGCGATGGTGTACTCAGCGACGAACCTGGGTGCACGAAAGGCAAAACGTAATTTTTTCGGATGAAACCAGGTTCTGTTTACAGCATCATGATGGTCGCATCCGTGTTTGGCGACATCGCGGTGAACGCACATTGGAAGCGTGTATTCGTCATCGCCATACTGGCGTATCACCCGGCGTGATGGTATGGGATGCCATTGGTTACACGTCTCGGTCACCTCTTGTTCGCATTGACGGCACTTTGAACAGTGGACGTCACATTTCAGATGTGTTACGACCCGTGGCTCTACCCTTCAAAAATGGTTCAAATGGTTCTGAGCACTATGGGACTTAACAGCTTTGGTCATCAGTCCCCTAGAACTCAGAACTACTTAAACCTAACTAACCTAAGGACATCACACAACACCCAGTCATCACGAGGCAGAGAAAATCCCTGACCCCGCCGGGAATCGAACCCGGAAACCCGGGCGTTGGAAGCGAGAACGATACCGCACGACCAACGAGCTGCCGACCCTCTACCCTTCATTCGATCCCTGCGAAACCCTACATTTCAGCAGGATAATGTACGACCGCATGTTGCAGGTCCTGTACGGGCCTTTGTGGATACAAAAAATGTTCGACTGCTGCCCTGGCCAGCACATTTTCCAGTAGTGTAGTATCAGTGTGTAGAACAGAGAAGGTGCGCGGTCTATCTGCGCCTGGAGGCTCGCCACGAGCATTTCGGAAAACATCTGGTCAATGGTGGCTTTGCAACTGGCTCGTCACAATACGCCAGTCACTACTCTTGATGAACTGTGATATCGCGTTGAAGCTGCATGGGCAGCTGTACCTGTACACGCCATCCAGGCTCTGTTTGACTCAATGCGCAGGCGTATCAAGGCCATTATTACGGCCAGGGGTGGTTGTTCTTGGTACTGATTTCTCAGGATCTATGCACCCCAACTGCGTGAAAATGTAATCACATGTCAGTTCTAGTATAATATATTTGTCCAATGAATACCCGATTATCATCTGCATTTCTTCTTGGTGTAGCAATTTTAATGGCCAGTAGTGTAGTATCAGTGTGTAGAACAGAGAAGGTGCGCGGTCTATCTGCGCCTGGAGGCTCGACACGAGCATTTCGGATACTACACGACTTGTCGTGTGTTCCAGATGTACTACGGTAAGTGTCTTCAACACGTGGTGAAACCCAGGTGGAACCACATTCAGACGTCGTCGAGTTGTGCGGCCATACCTCATTGTAGATGTCGAACTGCTAACAGAAGACAGGTGGCGAACTGTGGCGGAACTAACATCAGATTTTAATACTTGGCAGAGTACAAGTGTGTCTGAACACACAATTCACCGAACACTCCAAACGATGGGCCCGCGCAGCCGACGACCCATGCATGTGCCATTGTTCACAACACCACAACATAGGCAACTACGACTGAGATGGACACGCTACCATCGGTACTGGACGTTGACGCAGTGGCAGTGAGTTGCATGGTCTGATGAATTCCGAAACATCTTCATCATGCCAATGGGAGGGCGAGAATTCGTCGTCTTCCAGGGGAACAGCTCCTTGACAGCTGCGGGACGGAGACAAGCTAGTGGCGGCTCCATTATGCTCTGGGGAGTATTCTCGTGGACATCCATGGGTCCAGTGGAGTTCGTGTAAGACACCTTGGCGGCTAAGAAGTATCGTACACTGCTCGTAGACCATTACACTCCTTCATGACGATCATGTTTCACGACGGCAGTGGCATTTTTCAGTAAGATAATGTGCCACGTCAGAAGGCCAGGAGTGTACTGGAGTGGTTCAAGGAACACAGTGGCGAGTTCCAATTGATGTGCTGGCCCTCCAGCTAGCCAGATCTGAACACGATCGAACACTGACTGAATGTGGCGCCAGAGTTCATCCCCCCCTCCCCCCTCCCTGGAATTTATGGGGGCTAGGTGACTTGTGTGTGCAGATGTTGTGCAGCTCCCTCCAGCGACCTACCAAGTCCTCATTGCTTCCAGGCCACGAGGCGTCAGTTTGTGTATGTACGGTATGTATGTATGTATCTGGTCAAAGTAAGACCTAACATGTAGGTACTCAGGAAATGGTACACTTCAGCTTACGACCTTTATTGTTTAGTAGAAACTTGAATTTAGTCTATTTTTACGACTAACTGGCGGAAATTCGATTCGGAAATGCTAAGAAAATTCCAGTGGCAATAGCTAGTGTTGGAAATTCCGAGCGCGTACCTTCGAAGAAGAGTTAAACAATGTATTACTTCCTCTCATGTATGACTCGCGAAATGACCACAACAATAAATGTCAAAAAAAACTGGAGCTCATGCGGAAGTTCACCGGCAGCCGTTCTTCCAAAGCACCATCCGCGAATGGACCAGAGAATTGGGAGGGGGGGGGGGGGCAGTAATGGTATCGGAGGCACCCTCCGCCATACACCGTAAGGGCGCTTGGGGAGCGTAGACGTACATGTAGACTTCATCAGGGAATACATTAACAATTAAGCAGATGTCTACTGTACGATCGTGGATGTTTATGAGCAATTTAGACTTCCTCGGGACAAATTCCATTGGTCATTACTGAACGAAAATATGCGAAATATGTTAACTTCCTGATTTGTTTCTCTTCAAAATTTGCAGTGAGTCGAAGTGGAAATGTGACTGAACTGAGCTCTTTAAAAAGTTAAAGAATGAGTTTTTTTCAGTTTAAAGTCTAACGGACATGGATACCCAAAAACTTTGACATTCCCACTATAGTCATTATTTTCTCGCCATATGTTACGCATATCATTGGTGTAATACCTCTAAGTAAGTAAGTAAAATAAAATAGTCGAGAAAATATTCAGGAGAGTGCTGCACATTTACTATTAAGCAAAAGAGAGGAGAACACATGATCACCGTAAATATAACAGCAGATCGCGACAATAATACACATTGAATCGCTTGTGGAGTGGTGGATTGCGTTGATGACTGAGTTATAACATCTATACACTCTGAAACTATGCTCCGCGACTTGTAGCGGTACATTTCCGAAGGACAGAAGACCAGGACTGACAAGACACGCTCTCTGGTGCAGCGTGCAGTCCTGGAAGAAACCTCAATGCCAGAGAACGCACAGCGCTGATCGTGGCTCCAAGTAGGACTGTTACAACGTAAAACAAGTGTAAAATAAATTAAGATCAGTGCAAACTTGTAAGAAAATGTTCAAATCACTAGATTTGGTCTCTAGCCTGGTCAACGTCTTTCGCATTCCAGAAACACTACGCTGGTGCCGAAGCCCTCAAATCCGGTGGAGACCAAGTAACGTATGCTCCCGTTGGAGGTTCGAGTCCTCACTTGGGCATGGGTGTTTGTTGTCCTTAGCGTAAGTTAGTTTAAGTTAGATTCAGTATTGTGTAAGCCTAGGGACCGTTACTTCAGCAGTTTGGTCCCATAGAACTTACCACAAATTTTTTTCCAAGTAACGTATGTAGTCTCGTGTAACCTAGTACGTAAGCAAAATAGGGGGATCGAGATCTGAGTAAGTAGTCAAGATAGTATGTGGTTTCAGTTTTGTAAGTAAGTAGGGTTACAATGGTCACTAGGGAACTAACTGGGAAATCATATTTCTCTGCAGACCTTTACTGAAATTGTAAACATATAACAAACAATTGAAAATTACGATATGTTGTAATTTCAAGGTAGCGGGCCTATGTGAATCCAGGCAGTAAATAAATAAATAAATAAATAAATGCTCTGTCAAACGACGTAGAAACTCTTAGGATTCAAATCGAACTCTTTGAACATTTGGAAAAACTGAATTACTGTCTAAGATCAAAGGTGCCCTCCCCTCACCCCCCCCCCCCCAAAAAAAAAGAAAAAGAAAAAATTCGGGACGAAGTATGGAGATATCAGTAGAGTAGATACATTTATGAACCTGGGTGAGATGATTACGAGAAACAAACGGATCAAGGAAGCAATTAAGGAACGAATCTACCCCCTCTCTTCCTTCCCAACCTCTCCCCCAACAACAAAAATCTTTGTAAACTCACATCCTGTCCACCAAGCAGACGGAGCAGTTTGAAGAAAATCGGAACACGTAAGGGATATTGACTAGTAGAAAATGTATCTATAGTAATTTGTCACGAAATTCCATATTTCTCCCCGCCCCCCCTCCTCCTCCACCCGTCAATCTTGAGCACGCTCTTAATGAAGGCTGACTTAGAATGCCGATATGAACCTAGCCGAATACATTCGACTGAAGCTGTAACCCGTCCATGGTAGCCGGCACACTTTTCTCTCTTAGATGTGGACATATTAAACGCCCAAAATTCGAATGATCACTTGACTACCCATTTATTATTTATATTCATTGTAATCCTTCTCAAAGAACCTATAAAACAATACAACTGTGATTCAATGAAGTATGTGTGTAGAAAATGTTTTCTAATTTCCCTTATCAAAACGTCTGGAGAGGGCATACAGCGATCTGTATCGTTTACTAGGGGCGTTCAGTAAGTAATGCAATACTTTTTTCTCCGTAAGTATCGGTTGAAGAAATACGAAATTTGTTGTGGAACATCGTGGAATATTCCCGCTTCATCCCTTATAGGTTCACGAAGTTCCGATGGCTGGCTGTGCAATACGTAGCCTCCAAAATGGAGCCTCTAACGAAGGTGCGTTCCAGGCAGAGAGCTTTCATTGACTTTCTTTTGGCGGAAAACTAGAGCACCTCAGATATTCATAGGCGCCCGCGGAGACCTGGCAGTGAAAAAAAGCACGGTGAGTTGTTGGACGAGGCGTCTGTGATATCGCAACAAGGTCGCGTAAAGCTGTCCGACCTCCTGCGTGCCGGCCGGCCACTAACAGCTGTGACTTCTGGAATGTTGTAACGTGCGGACACTCTCATTCGAGGCGATCAATTGATAACAATCAAACACCTCGCCGCTCAACTGGGAGTCTCTGGCTGTAGTGCTGACATACTCGTCCATAAGGTGGAATTCTCAAAGATCTGTGCCCGAAAGAGCTTCCGTTTCGCCCAATGCAGGTTGCGCTGCACGGGAAACGGTATGTCGATGTTTGGGATTGATGCAGCAAGGCGTTGGCTCCGACGACGACCAGCAGAGTGGTACCACGCGGGCATACAGGCCCTCCCAGTAAGAAGGCGTAAGGCAGGCGCATTGAACCCAGATTATGTTGAAAAAAAGGTTTTTCAGCCAAAAAGTGGGGAATAATATGGTGTACTGGAATCCCGAATAAACCCGACCTGCTTTCAGAAAAAAAATTGTTTGCATTACTTATTGAACGCCCCTCGTATTATAAATTTTCGTGGTCTGACTCAAAACATTCTGATCACTACCCACCGTGGGCACGTAACGCGGTGAGGAAAGTATATAAGCTGGTAGGGAATCATTCTAGAGGTAATACGGATAGCAGACGGGGAAATCCACTCATATAAACGACTTCTGCCAAATGGACAAATGGGAGGCTGACAGGCCCGCTGCCTGGGGGTGAGAATATCGCAAACGGCGAGGTCGCTAGACTGTTCGCATGCTACTGTCGTTAGCATCTATGAGAAAGAACTGAAGGACGGTGATGATGATGGTGATGGTGGTGAAATAGCAACAGAATGTTGTGAACCACATTCTCGGTGTTATGCATTATATGTTTTCAACGATTTCTTCTTCTTCTTCTTACTTGAGTTTTGCCCGTGTTAGTGACAGTTGGTAGGGGGATGGCCTTCTGACGCCACCATCCCCTCGGCTATGGAATTTGTATATCCAATCAGTCTGTATCTAGAGTAAATCTCATGTTCATGTGTGACAACGTTTTCTATATGGATGGGTACTGTATACCTGACAAGGAACATGGGTAGCAGTCTTGCATTTACCTAGGTGGATGCGGGAAACCAACTATAAACCACATCCAGGCATGGCCGCCTCGTCGGCACTCGTCGTTAATCGGTGAGGCGGCTCCGATTCCGGGCAGCGTCGCTTCCCAGAATCTCGGAAGCAGCCCGTTAACGCCCTAGGCTATTTGTGTTTGCCCGTAATCAACAGTATGTTACCGAGGAAATCGATATAACGTAGCATTATGGATTATACACTATTGGACAAATAAATACAACTTCCTCAAGGACAAAGTCATTTTGCTGGCAAGTGAGGTGACAGATACTTCATCATTGTAGCACAAAATCATAACAAACTCTGACCAAATGAAACATACATATCACAGTAAAGGGTGCCCAGACAGTCGCATCAATACGCACTTGTGTCTTTTGTTGCAATTCCCTAATGGCTCTTGCAGGCCCTGGATAACGTATAAGTTCCATTTTCTTCATGTCTCATACGTGTTCAGTTGGCGAGAGATCTGGTGATCTTGGTAGCCAGGGTAGACGTTGTAAACCACGAGGAGCACGTTGCTTCGCAGGAACCGTGTGTTGACGTGCGTTGTCCTGCTAGAAAAGCACATCTCCTTTTGTCGAAGAAATGGCAATAGCACAGGGATAAGAGCCTGTACAATGTAGCGGATGTAGGTAACATTACTCTACAGAAACACCTTATGTGACCGTGAGTTGTAACTGCTGGCCTCCCACACCATGAAGCCTTAGATGGGACCTGTGTGTCGTGGGCGAATGCACTCTGGAATAGGCAGCTCATCAAATCCACCCCACACCTTTGTACGTCTATCACTCGCATACAGACGGAACGGACTCTCAGCACTGAAGACAACAGTGCACCGTTCCATTCTCCAGTTAGCTCTTTCATGACACCAGAGTAGCCATGCTTGGCGGCGCCATGATGTCAGTAGTAGCCTAGCCAGAGGCACCTTCGAACGCAATTTTCCTGCAAACAGACGATTCTCAATGTTGCCTGACGACACAGCAGGTGCAACATTTGCACGGATTTCGTCTCTGGATGATGTTCGGTCGGCCACCGCTACTCGCACTACGCACTGATCTTGACGTGCATCTGTACTACTCGGCCGAACAGAACATGGTCTACAGATGTGGGAATATTTCACAGACCACTCCTGAAAGTAGCGACACACCACAGATACACTGTGCACAACACGTGCAGCAATCCATCGATACGTTCATCCACCTTACCGCAGGAACGCAATTCGCCCCCCTTTAAACGGCTGAAGCTGTTCAAAAGGAATACGCACTCGCTGGAACATTGTTATAACACAGAATTAATGTGACAAACACTGTTCACCTCTAAGCTCAGCACAGTTACTGCCTGCAGAGTCAAAACAAGGGAAGCACAGAGGAGTGCCATCTGATCCCCGATGACCACAACAAATGAATCACCGACGCTACAACTCACCCCTTAGTATGCACCTATTATCCTTTAATACCATTGAACACAGTCCTCGAGGCTTTGCATTTTTTTCAAACAGGTGCTGAATGCGAAAGATGAGGTGAACTTGAAGGCAATATTATAGAAATGGAAAAGGACGTAGGTGAACATGAGATTCGGAGATATGATACTGCGAGAAGAATTTGACAGAGCACTGAAAGACCTAATGCGAAACGAGGCCCCGGGAGTAGACGAAATTCCATCAGAACTACTGATAGCTTTGGAGAGCAAGCTATGACAAAACTCTTCGATTTGGTAAGTAATATGTATGAGTCAGGCGAAATACCCTTATACTTGAAGAAGAATATAATAAATCCACCTCCAAAGAAAGGAGTTACTGACAGGTGTGAATACTACCGAACTATTAATTTGATAAGTCATGGTTTCAAAATATTAACATGAATTCCTTACAGAATAATGGAAAAACTGTTAGAAGTCGACTTTGGGGAAGAACAGTTTGGACTCTGGAGGAAGGTAAAAACACACGAAGCAGTACTGACCCTACGACTTATCTTAAAACATATGTTAAAGAAAGGAAAACCTACGTTTATGGAGTGTACAGACTTGGAGAGAGCTTTAGACACGGTTGACTGCGATACACTCTTTGAAATTCTGAAAGTAGCAGGGGTAAAATACAGGAGTAAAAGGCTATTTACAACTTGTACAGAAATTGGGTGGCAGTTACAAGAACTGAGGGGCATGAAGGGAGCAATGGTTGAGTAGCGAGTGAGACAGTTATATAGCCTATTCCTGATCTTATTCAGTCTGTAAATTGAGCAAGTAGTAAAGGAAACCAAAAAAAATTGGAGTAGGATTTAAAGTTGAGGGATATGAAATAAAATCTTCGAGGTTAGCCGATGACATTGTAATTGTGTCAGACGCAGCAAAAGACTTGGAACAGCAGCTTAGCGGAAAGGACAGTGTCTTGAAAGAAAGGTGTAAGATGAATATCAACAAAAGCAAAACAAGGGGATGGAATGTAGTCGAATTAAATCAGGCGATGCTGAGGGAATTAGATTAGGAAACAAGACACTTGAAGTGGTAGATGAGTTTTGATATTTAGACAGCAAAATAACTGATGATGGTCAAAGTAGAGAAGATATAAAATATAGACTGGCAATGGCTAGGAAAGTGTTTCTGAAGAAGAGAAATTTGTTATGACTGAATATTGATTTAAATGTTAGGAAGTATTTGTACGAGTATGTTTGGATATGAAATATGGACGATAAACAGTAGAGACAAGAAGAGAACAAAAGCTTTTGAACTGTGGTGCTACAGAAGAATGCTGAGGATTATATGGCTATACCACGAAACTTATGAAGAGATACTGAACAGAATGGGGGAGAAAAGAAATTTGTGGTACAACCTGGCGAGAAGAAGGGATTGGTTGATAGGGTACATTCTGTGACATCCGGGGGTCACCAATTTAGTATTAGAGAGAAGTGTGGGGGGCAAAACTCGTAGAAGAAGAATATGAGATGAATACAGTAAGCATATTCAGAAGGATGTAAGTTGCGGTAGTTATTTCGAAATGAAATGGCATGCACAGGATAGAGTAGCATGGATAGCTGCGCAAAACAGTCAAATGGTCAAATCTGAGTGAATTTCTAAGGGACCAAACTGCTGAGGTCATCGGTCCCTAGACTTACACACTACTTAAACTAACTTAAACTAACTTATGCTAAGAACACACACACCCATGCCCGAGGGAGGACTCGATACTCCGACGGCAGTGGCCACGCAGTCAGTGACAGGGCGCCTCTAACCGCGCGGCACGCAAAACAGTCTTCGGACTATAGGCCTGGTACGTGGCCCCTGTAATGCGACCTTGTACAATCCATAACAAAACTGTTCTCAGGACGGGAAACGGGATGGCGAATCATAGTTGGTAGTCGTACTTTGATTTACATATACTTAATTTATTAACATAAGGTTCCTGCAGATCATTCCCCACAATCTTCACTAAAAGCAACAGTTTCTTAGTGTACGTTCTAATTAAAACAAAACAAGTATAACCATGAAATGCATGTAAAAACAGCTCAGAAACAAAGAGCAAAGACAATATTGCCGTGACTATGCCACACTTAACAAAAGCTTACAATTAACAGTACAGTCCCCATCAGTGTACCAGCCACTTAATTGCATTTGAATACTACACGGCCAAACACGGCCCAAATAACTTCCCCTTCACTACAATCAGCAGTTTCTTAGTGTAAGTTCTTATTAAAACAAAACAAGTATAACCATAAAATGCATGTAAAAACCGTTCAGAAACAACTAGCAAACCCAGTATTGCCGTGGCTTCGCCACACTTGACAAAAGCTTACAGCTAATAGTACATTTCCTATCAGAGTGGGCCAGTCACTTAATTAGATTTAAATACTACACGGCCCAAACAACACTTAAATCTTACGTCGTTAACCACAATTCACTAGAACATAGATATGTAACAGAAGCAAGAAAGATTGCCATGAAACAAACCCAGATTACACTTAGTTCCAGGTCTACCTTTATGTAACCAAACAAACATTTGTTTAAATACCAGAAAATCACTAATTACAAAACGCGTTTTACCCGTCTTGGCGGAAGGAAAGATATACTAATCTTTTGTATGGGGTCTTCGCCCAAAGCAATCCAGCCATAGCAGGGTGACGTAAACACAGCAGGACCTAGGCTGCGGGTTACACCTCACTCCCTGCCAAGGCGTTGGCGCTTACAACAGCTTTTGACAAACAGAGGACAATTGCGACTCTCTGAAACACACAAAATACACGGCAGAATCCTTTCACCAAACACACGTGCATCAGTCTACAAAACGTTCCGTCCACAGCAATCACTGCACTTTAAATGGAAACCATTCAGCCGGACGAAGTGTCCGAGCGGTTCTAGGCGCTTCAGTCTGGAACCGCGCGACCGCTACGGCTGCAGGTTCCAATCCTGCCTCGGGCATGGATTTGTGTGACGTCCTTAGGTTAGTTAGGTTTAAGTAGTTCTAAGTTCTAGAAGACTGATGGCCTCAGATGTTAAGTCCTATAGTGCTCAGAGCTATTTGAACCATTTCTGACACCATTCAAGGACGGTTCACCAATAATAATAATATCACTTAGGTGCAGTTTTCAATCACTTAATACAGTTATAACTAAAACTTCACTTCGAAGCCAACATTTAACTAGTTGACACGGAGCTCATCCACATACTTTTCGATTAATGGCTGTGTAAGTTCCGCAATCATCTAGCGAATGAAACGCCTCTCAACGCGTCGCTCAGCCACATACACTAACGGCCAACTTACTTGATGTTTGCACACAGCACAATTCAGCGGCTCAAACAGCTTAACCACATTCCTTCAGCGACCTTTCCCTTGATACACTACTGGCCATTAAAATTGCTACACCACGAAGATGACGTGCTCCAGACGCGAAATTTAACCGACAGGAAGAAGATGCTGCGATATGCAAATGATTACCTTTTCAGAGCATTCACACAAGGTTGGCGCCGGTGGCGACACCTGCAACGTGCTGACATGAGGAAAGTTTCCAACCGATTTCTCATACACAAACAGCAGTTGACCGGCATTGCCTGGTGAAACGTTGTTGTGATGCCTCGTGTAAGGAGAAGAAATGCGTACCATCACGTTTCTGACTTTGATAAAGGTCGGACTGTAGCCTATCGCGTTTGCCGTTCATCGTATCGCGACATTGCTGCTCGCGTTGGTCGAGATCCAATGACTGTTAGCAGAATATGGAATCGGTGGGTTCGGGAGGGTAATACGGATGACAGGCATCTTATCCGGATGGCTGTAACGGATCGTGCATCCACGTCTCGATCCCTGAGTCACCAGATGGGGACGTTTTCAAGACAACAACCATCTGCACTAACAGTTCGACGACGTTTGCAGCAGCATGGAATATCAGCTCGGAGACCATGGCTGTGGTTACCCTTGACGCTGCATCACAGACAGGAGCGCCTGCGACGGTGTACTCAACGACGAACCTGGGTGCACGAATGGCAAAACGTCATTTTTTCAAATGAATCCAAGTTCTGTTTACAGCATGATGATGGTCGAATCCGTGGGTGGCGACATCGCGGTGAACGCACATTGGAAGCGTGTATTCGCCATCGCCATACTGGCGTATCACCCGGCGCGATGGTATGGGGTGCCATTGGTTACACGTCTCGGTCACCTCTTGTTCGCATTGACAGCACTTTGAACAGTGGACGTTACATTTCAGACGTGTTACGACCCGTGGCTCTACCCTTCATTCGATCCCTGCGAAACCCTACATTTCAGCAGGATAATGCACGACCGCATGTTGCAGGTCCTGTACGGGCCTTTCTGGATACAGAAAATATTCGACTGCTGCCCTGGCCAGCACATTTTCCAGATCTCTTACCAATTGAAAACGTCTGGTCAATGGTGGGCGAGCAACTGGCTCGTCACAATACGCCAATCACTACTCTTGATGAACTGTGGTATCGTGTTGAAGCTGCATGGGCAGCTGTACCCGTACACGCCATCCAAGCTCTGTTTGACTCAATGACCAGGCGTATCAAGGCCGTTATTACGGCCAGAGGTGGTTGTTCTGGGTACTGATTTCTCAGAATCTATGCACCCAAATTGCGTGAAAATGATATCACATGTCAGTTCTAGTATAATACCGGGCGATCAAAAGGTCAGTATAAATTTGAAAACTTAATAATCCACGGAATAATGTAGATAGAGACGTAAAAATTGACACACATGCTTAGAATGACATGGGGTTGTATTAGAACCCCCCCCCCCAAAAAAAACATAGTTCACAAAATGTCCGACAGATGCGCGTCGTTTGGTGACGATCGTGTGCTCAGCCGCCAGTTTCGTCATGCTTGGCCTCCCAGGTCCCCAGACCTCAGTCTGTGCGATTATTGGCTTTGGGGTTACCTGAAGTCGCAAGTGTATCGTGATCGACCGACATCTCTAGTGATGCTGAAAGACAACATCCGACGCCAATGCCTCACCATAACTCTGGACATGCTTTACAGTGCTGTTCACAACATTATTCCTCGACTACATCTATTGTTGAGAAATGATGGTGGACATATTGAGCATTTCCTGTAAAGAACATCATATTTGCTTTGCCTTACTTTGTTATTCTAATTATTGCTATTCTGATCAGATGAAGCGCCATCTGTCGAACATTTTGCGAACTTTTGTATTTTTTTGTTTCTAATAAAACCCCATGTCATTCCAAGCATGTGTGTCAATTTGTACCTCTCTATCTACATTATTCCGTGATTAATTTAGTTTTTAAATTTATACTGACTTTTTGATCACCCTGTATATTTGTCCAATGAATATCCGTTTATCATCTGCATTTATTCTTGGTGTAGCACTTTTAATGGCCAGTAGTGTAGAAATCACGAAACTTGAAACTCCCTGCTGCCCCAAAACACAGACTTGCCGACTAATACAATTGCGCGGTATTTCACGCCGATAAGGCACACCCGGTCGCAGTCGACACTCCGGAGACGTCCCACGTCTATCTATGTTTTCCTTTTGAAAACTAACCGCCGACTCTTGAATCCCGCCAACCCGGAAGAAAGCCGCATGATATGCAAAGATCTCATATACCATCCACAATCGATCGCAACGATATGACGAGCGTACCCAGTGCTGGCGCCAGTCCGTCACGGTTCAGGCCACAACAACAACGATCCCGATAACCGAATACAGATAGCAGTATGAGGGAAACAGTGAGTCTGCATTGTTTAGGAAGTGTTGTGAGAAGGCCGCCTTTCCAGAAGCAGAGGCCCGCGAGGAAGGGGGCCCCGTTGCGTGGTCGCGGGTTTCTGGTTTCCCCGGCGGCGGCCGTGCCAGACAGCTCGACGCCGCACCAGATGGGGTGGCAGCAGCAGGGGCGGCGCGGCGGCGGCTCTCGCCGGATGTGCCATTTCACGCCCCCCAGACGCGCACACCCCCAGCCCGCGGCACACGTGGGCACGCCTCCCCGCGTGTGAGCGCACCCCAGGCCCTCCCGTGTTCCTCCCGAGGTCGCAGGAAGCGCCCTCTCTGCGTGCCGCGCTGTCGAGGACGCTAACGAGGAAATGAGCCGGCGTTTGTCTTACCGCTGCCAAAGGACGGCTCTGTTTTTCCACGACGTCGCCCGCCTAGCGTCCCGGCGCGGCCTGTGATGTCGTGCCGACGGACTGCGGGGTCGTGTCTTACCGAAGGACCCGTGCTCGATCCTACTTCACTCCTACCTCTCCAGTTACCAAGAAGCAGACCAAAACTGTTCTAACAACACCACCACTTGCAAAGTAGGTTAGAAATCAGATTAATAATGTTGCTCACGCAGCATATGTTCGCTTTATCGGGCAACAATAAAGTTATTGACTGTAGATGGTATCGTCAGAATGGAAATAATGAAGTCACTGTAAAAAAGTCATTAATTTTGGCGCTTACCTTGAATGGATTCCCACGTAGATTTCGTCGAAGTTGTTATGGCGCATCTTGTTGATTCTAGGGTGATTCCACTTTGACTGCTAAAAGGTCCAGATCTGTATTTTAGCAATATTTGAAGACCTAACAAATGCGTTTTTCAGGAAATTCTTAATGATCAAACAATCCCAGATCAGAACAATGGCATGGTAGAAATAATTTTTGACTTGGTGTTCACGATCCTCATTTTTATTAAACTTCCTGTAAATTCACCTATACTTCTTCTTAATTGTCACATCAACATTTAAGGAACAGGGAAGCTAACCGTGAGCTACACATTGCATGGTAGGGCATCCAACCCCAGCATCATCACGCACCTAAATACTTGGGAATCACTCTCGATAGAACTCTGACATTCCAAACTCATTGCAAGAACACCAAAATGAAAATCTCCGCTCGAAACAACCTAATTCGCAAACTAGCGGGGACACAGTGGGGATCACATCCACAAACTATTCGCTGTTCTCCAATGGCACTGTGCTTTTCTACTGCTGAATATGCTTCTCCAGTCTGGTACAGGTCATCTCATGCCAGGCAAGAAGACATTGGTCTCAACGAAACCTGCAGGTTGATCACAGGTTGCTTAAGACCTACCCCAACTGATAAGCTCTGCTGCCTGGCTGGAATAGCGCCACCATGGGTACCCAGAACAGTGGCTGCCAACAAGGAGAGACTGAAAGTGGAACAGGACAGTGCCCATCCACTGCACGGATATAATCCACCACAGCAACGGCTGAGATCGCGAAAGAGCTTGCTGAGAACATCCGAGAAGCTCACCATTTCACCAGAGAAGGCAAGGCTGGAGTTATGGAAGAAGTCGACGCCTCACCTGCAGACGCCAGAAGCTGAAGAACTACCACCTGGACACAACGAGAGCTGGCTGGTGTGGAAATCTTTAAACAGATTACGATCATGAGTTGGACGATCCAGAGACAACCTGAAGAGATGGGGCTTCATAACAGAAGATACGTCCTGTGATTGTGGACAAGAACAAACCACAAGCCACATGCTCCAGTGCCTTTTGTGCCCTACATCCTGCACGAAGATTGATCTCCTGCAAGCCACTCCAAGCGCCTTGGAGGTTGCAAAGTACTCGGCACATCTAATATAAATACAATTTGTGTATATATATATGTACATATTTATTGATGTGTATGGCTACTGTAAATTTGTATGTTTCTGATTCGAGAATTATAAATCAAGAAGAGAGTTTTGTATCAATCTTCATATGTTTAATTTCCACTTTAACCAAACACAAGACTTGACTGTTCTTTTACAAAGCGAAATAACAACTTAACTTCTGCAAAGTGAAACAAAGACTGCCCTGTGCGCATCCGCGCCAAAACGATCACAAGTAAGTCAAAGATTATGACAGTCTCACAGAAATGAATACACACAAGAACCATATCACTGTAATATATCGATACATCGGAGTACCTATACATTAATAAAACTAAATGTGAATATTGTCACAAAAATATGTCTGTTACTTCGCAGAAAAGTAGTACGATATTACTGGTATCGAGAACTGGTGTTGTATGCCGTAATGGTCACGTAAATAAAGAACCATTACACTGTACAACTAGCGACACAAATCCTGCCACCAGTTTTGATTCTTAGAACGTACACTGTCTGATCACAAGTATACGGATCCCTCTGTGCAATGAGGAATTCACAACTATATGCCAGGGAGTCAGTAAAAAGAAAACGATGACTATTTTGTTGTCAGTAGAGAAGCAGTAAAAGCAGAATGGGTTGGTCAGGACAGTTCAGTGGCTTCGAAAGTAGACTGCTTACTGGATGTTACCTAAGAAACAGATCTTTCAAGGACATTTCAACCCTTCTAAAGTTGGCGAATTTGATTGTTGGTGACATGATTGTGAAGTGGGAACGCGAAGGAACAACAGCAGCTAAACAGAGACAAGGTACACTCCATTTACTGACAGATAGGGACCGTTTTGCATTGCGAAGGGTGGTTGTAAGAAATCGTATGGAATCAGGGGATGGACTCACTCGTGAGTTCCAAAGTACTACGAGCGGTCCACCTAGCACAATGACTGTGCGTCAGGTGTTAAAAAGAATGGGGTACGACCGGACTTAATTTGTACCGGAACGCACAAGAACGTAGTCAACGTAGATTTAAAATAATACACATGTATTAATTCGCAGCGTAACAATAATTTGCCATTGCACGGAACCACTGATCGTGAGAATGGGTCACCAACTTGATGCGATGGGCAGGGGCTTGTGGCGTGGTACTGTGTGTGTGTTAACATGTATGAGACTGCACGAATGGATCATAAGAAAACTAAGTACATTTTCTTCCAAATTTCGCCACAAACTGCATACAAAAATCGATAGCTAACTAAAAATTTTGCGTTATTTTATATATTGCAGTAAATTCAACAAAGCAAAGCAGAATCTCACACATCGAAAACATTACGTAAAAAATGGCATAGTACAAACAGAAAACATACTTGAAAATGGAAATCATTTCTTGAAAAGCGCGGTGTAGAACATAAATAAAAGAAAATCGTCGTTGGTAGAAGAAAAGGTATTTATTAACAAACCCTTTGTTTTCACTGTCGCAGGCTTTCAAAAAACTATTTATAAAGGACAAAATCGAATCACCTTAAGATTTAAAACAAGCTCTGCAAAGGGCGTTTTATCCAAAACGGTAAGGATAAAAAAGTACTCTTTGCTATTATAGCCTTCCCCTTCAGCCTGAAGATGAATCTTCATCAGATCGAGACAGGTAATCCAAATAATAAATACCGTTATCCAGATGGTGTTTAACAGTATACCCAAAGGAACCACGATTTTCTTCGATGTCATTTCTTCCTTTATAAGGAACGGCGTTTGATTTTATGCTCTGACATTCTTTGTCCCGATGTGGCACGATCTCTTCACCAGATCTACAGTCACAAACACGAAATTTGAGAAATCGCACTTTGAACATTATGTATTGCGTCTGAAATGGCCCGAACTTCGTGACTTCAGTACAAACATTTCTCTCCAAACTATTCCCTCTAGCTTAAAGGCTCTGTGGTACTATGATGATTAATGGTGATATTATAGGTTAATTCTAAAAAAATATGGCATGTAAATGTGTCCAGTTTTTATTGGTTACGGAATTACAGCTTTTAGAATGTGGCACAAATACTCACAGAAAGTGTTAAACGGAGGTAAATGATAAGTTCAAGGTTGATTTTCATAAATCCCATTTCTTACTTCAATGCACTCCCTTGACAACACCACGTGAAGCTCTTCTACAGCCGTTGTCGCGTTCTTTTATGAGGGCTCCGTTATTGAGTATCCGAACGATCGGTCCGTATCTTGTGTTTACGTTTCGGTGGAAGGCTTCGCTTTTCAATGAATTTACATGTGAAAGTATAAAGGGGTTCGTTCCGGCGATTTTAGTGATCATGAAACGTGACCATTTTGGCCGCTCTATCTTCCGAGGAATGGTACGTTTACGTGAGATGTTACCTGCTGACCAGAATCTGCAGAAGGCCCATCATGCTGAAACCATCCTTGTACCCAAAGGAACCTCTTCCAATAACGCTGGAAACTCGTTTTCATTAAATTGTAGATAACGGAGCACTGTAAAACGATGAGTTAAGTCAACAAGCCCAGTTAAATAATGTTAAAAAATTACGACATTCCTCCAGCTGTATTAAGGTGTTGGTTTTATTGGCAACTAGTTTCAATGTTGTTACAACATCATCTTTAGGCCCATATTTGTTGACAGCAACCGTATGTGTCTAACACTAGTAGTCAGTGGTGAGGTAGGCGTGTTCCATGCGGAAGGCACCCCTGACTACTAGTGTTAGACACATACGGTTGCTGTCAACAAATATGGGCCTGAAGATGAAGTTGTAACAACATCGAAACTAGTTACCAATAAAACCAACACCTTAATACAGCTGGAGGAATTTCGTCATTTTTTAACATATATTATACTAGCTGACGCGCAAAGTCGTCCGATTCAAATATGGATATACGAACAGTTAAACAATGTTCCGTCATACCAGAAAACACATTTAGAGAAAAGCGCCCTGGAAAATGTGTATCCATAAAGGCGGTTTGCATTTAGCCAACGACAAAATTCCAATCGCCTACCTACTTCTTCTTCTCCTCGATGGTGTCGAATCCACTCGAAGCGATAAGGACAAAAGCCGTGCGTACGTAATGTATGCCGTGGAACAACGACAACGACAAGTGTGGTAATTCTACCGGTGCTTGCTGAAGATTGCGTTCTGCCAAATAAATATTGTCTTCTACGTCATCCACACTCTGTTGATATTCGTGAAATATGGCTCCTAAGTATCTCGACAGTTTAGAGAAAACACAAATAAACACACCTGAATCTAGTACTATACCGTTAGGAAATCATGCACTGTATTCTATACAGGTAGCAACAACGTTTCCGTTAGAAAACTCGTTAAGAAATTCCGTATCGGCACACTTAGATGCTATAAATACTTGTGCCTTGTTTAAACGATACAGTAGAATTCGTCAAAAATCACAGTCACAGTTCAAAATATCAGTTAACGCAAAGCCAAGCAGAACTCCATCATCAAAATAAAAACTGCAATCAATAAATAAACCCATAACGACCGGGGTAGCATCACGTGAAATGAAAACTTATCTCTTTAACTAGCTGTAGCTCTGTAACCAATAAAATTTGGACGCAGTTTACATGTAACCTGTAGCCCCTCGATTCTTTAAAGAATCGAGCACCCATGTATAAAACAGATTCGAACGTGTGATTATTTAGCTCATAATCAAACATTGCATTAGTATAGTCTGGGTAATGTTTATGACGTCATATCTTCTGAATTAAGTGTCGTACTTCGATATATTTTTGCTGGTGTGTTCAGTGGTATATGTGAACACTGTCTGCAGAATGTGTTCTGAATAAAGTTTCTGGTAAACAAGTAATAATTAAAACATTATGCCGATGCTGTTTCACTGTATGGACGGTGAAAATGTAGTAAGTGATATAAAATTTATCGTTCACTATTTTGTAAGGAGTGTCAATAAGAAAAAGTTTCGTAAAGGTTTGAATTATGCGTGAAGTTTATTGGAAGTCGCTAACTGCTCTCATTATCAAATACTGCATGACTATAGTGTGGGTAACTCGTGCGCCGTGCATTACTCTGTCTCAAGATATATACACAGATTTTTAATTAATGTTTTTCTTATTGAATTAAACAGTTAACGGAAGGTTGTGCGTCTTAATGACTACATTGCATGAGGACCCTTTTTTCTTGTGTCGTTCATATATGGCTTTCAGTTTCTCTGACTTTCTTATCGTGGTTATTTAATAGGTCTATTTGCGAGGGAGTAATATACGGGTATGACGTGAACGTTATTGGAAAGTATGGTTTTGGAACTTGAACAGTAAATCTCCGCGTAGTACATACCGCCTATATTGCAGTGTCTACTACCAGAGTGGGATGAGCGCCTCACTCACGTTATCGCCCATTCTAAACGAACGCGCAATGAAGCCTTCTAACTCTCCTTGGATCTTCTCTGCTTTCTCCGTTAATGCTAGCTGGGAAGGGTCTCAGACTAAAGAGCAAAGCTTCAGGTGTCGTTCGAACTAGGGTTTTCTTAACTACGTCTTTTGGGGCTGATTTAAGAATTCTTTCAATGATTCCAGCTTGAGTTCTACTTTTTACACAATTACTATATTCTTTTTCTGCTTACTTTATGACATAGTTATTATACACTGAAGCACTAAAAAAAAAACTGGTATAGTCTTGCGTATTCAAACTCAGAGATATGCAAACAGGCATAACACTGCCCTGCGGTCGACAACGTCTGCGTAAGACAACAAGTGTCTAGTGCAGTTGTTAGATCGGTTATTGCTGCTGCAATGGCAGGTTACCAAGATTTAAGGGAATTTGAACGTGGTGTTATAGTCGGCGAACGAGCGGTGGGACACACCATCTCCAAGTAGCGGTGAAATGGGAATTTTCCCGTACGACCATTTCACGAGTGTACCGTCAATATTAGGAATCCGGTAAAACATCAAATCTCCGACATCGCTGCTGCTGGAAAAATATCCTGCAGAAACAGGACTACTGACGTCTTGAAGGGAAACGTTCAGCGCAATAGAAGTGCAACTCTACCGCAAACTGCTGCAGATTTCAATGCCGGGCAATCAACAAGTGTCCGCGTGCGAACCATTCAACGAAATATTATCAATATGGGCTTTCAGAGCTGAAGGTCCTCTCGAGTAACCTTGATGACTGCACGACAGAAAGCTTTACACCTCGCTTGTGCCCATCATCACCGACAATGGACTATTGATGAGTGGAAACACGTTGCCTTGTCGGACGAATCTCGTTTCAAATTGTATCGAGCGGATGGACGTATATGGTTGTGGATGCAACCTCATGAGTCCATGGGCCCTGCATGTCAGCAGGGGACTGTTCAAGCTGGTGGAGGCTCCGTAATGGTGTGCGGCGTGTGCAGTTGGAGTGATGTGGGACCCCTGATACGTCCAGATACGACTCTGACAGGTGACAAGTAGGTAAGCATCCTGTCCGATCACCTGCATCCATTCATGTCCATTGTGCGTTCCGACGGACTTGGCAATTCCAGCAGGAAATTCATGTAGAGTGGCTCCAGGAACACCCTTCCGAGTTTAAACACTTCCGCTGACCACCAAACTCCCCAGACATGAACATTATTGAGCTTATCTGGGATGCCTAGCAACGTGCTGTTCAGAAGAGATCTTCACCCTCTCATATTCCTACGAATTTATGGACATTCCTGCAGGATTCATGGTTCTAGTTCCCTCCAGCACTATTTCAGACATTAGTCGAGTCCGTGCCACATCATGGTGCGACACTTCTGTGTGCTCGCTGGGGCCCTACACGATATTAGGCAAGTGTACCAGTTTCCTTGACCTTTCAATTTATTTTAGTGTTCCAAGCGTAAGTAAAATATCAAGAAGCCAGTAGAAGCGTAAAATAAATGGAAACAGAGCCAAACTTCATGAATATAAAGACGTGAACTACAATGTCTTCATGAAAAAATACTGTCTAAATTGCGTGTAACTGCAGTGTATCCCACAGAAAGCAAGAGAATATAAACACCATATTTCAGCCATAAGAAACATGTAACTTATTTCTTTTGCTAACTGTAATTGTATTTAGCACTTTCTTTGACACACATCAGTTTTACGCGAAATATTAAGATTTGCTCATTGATGCACTTCACTGGACTTTCCAGTTTACAAATATTTGTTTAATATAATTACTTTTTCTTACTTGGACTGACCATAATTAGACCCTACTGCCTGTTACATCCAATTCATTCTATTATTCCGATGATGAACGCCCTGCGAAGTACATCACTGTGCAGCACGAAAACGCTCGAGCCCCCATTTCTCGTGTTACTGTGAAGAAAAGCAAGACATTTGGGAGGGAAGGTATTACGCAGCCTCACAATACTGGCGTTTGTTGCTCTGATGTAGCATGTTAATGCTGCTGTTATGTTCTGTTAAAAGAACGTAGCAACATTTACAGTGAAACTGATGGAAAGCTGTCTGAACTCTGATTCCCAAATAACAGGTACATCTAGTCTTACCCGCAAATTTATTGCTGTCTCGACCGCGGCCACCATCGGACCCCATCTTGTCTAGCAGAGGTTTCTTATTCCCAAATAAAATTGTTCTAGAAGGCAACAGGGGGATTCAGCAGACCATAAGGCCGACAGATCTGATAAATACTTGCATAAATTGTTCCAAAGAAAACATACGGATATGGGAGGTAGACTGTTACACGTTTTTTGCGACTTATCCATACACAGTTGGTCACCGGACCCTGAAAGTTCTTGCTATAGGACAGGACAAAAGAAACAAGTAATTGAAACATACACGAGCGTTTTGATAACTCGTCCAGCCTCTGATCAGAGAGGGGGTCTACTGAGAAATTCGTCAAATTGATTAACAGACACGAGAATTGAACTGCTTGAAGCGTAGGTAGGGACAGTACGAAGTACTATCACGAAAGCATGGCTAGCCGCATCGCATCCGCAGATTGAGATGCAAGCTTTTGCATTTTGTCAAATTCAAGACGGAATATTCACAGCTGCATTTTAGTGAAGGCGAAATAGCTCTAACCCGAGCTCCGAAGTCCATGGCTGCTACTAAAAATATTAAACATGAACGAGGACATATAAATGATATCAACACCTGCGCTATTGAAGATCACGAACCGATTCCAACCAAGAATGACAGAGGACGGGGGACGAGAGGGCTTCTCTTGTCGGTTTTGTTACCGTGGGCACCGCACCTCAGTATGCGGCCGCCGGCCGAAGGAGTCACCTGTGGCCGATCTAATAGAGTGTAAGTTACGATCCGTTCTCGCCAGTAAGGCCTGGTCTCACGGTTCACAGGTTAGGATCCCTGTACTGACGGGAATTCTGCGAATGAGCGGGACGGGCTAATGTCCATGAGCCGCGGGGAAGCCGTAGCAAGAAGTTCAAAGTAACTGCTCGACCATCCTGCGAATTATTATGAGTAATTAAACGAAGACTCGGAAAATTCCTGAGCCGCCACGGGACAAAAGTCCTCTGATTAGGCAAGCCTGTGCTGATCTGTAAATGCCGGGGAAAATTAGTTTGATACTATCTGATAATTTCATTGACTTTCGGAATATTATTCGAACCTATATGCGTAAAATCCGAATCTACCATCTGAAATGGGAATTACGTTTTATTTGCACTCTCTCTCTTGGTCCGGATGTCTGGACACGGCGGCAGCCGTTCCTGCTGCACGCGTCTTCAGTTACAGTTATGACAGCTTATGTGTTGTGTCGAATAATGTAGACACTGTATTCCACACCAGTTTCCTGTTTTACACAGACTTAAACTGGCTTATTGAATTAGAACTAAATGTGGGTGAATGTAAGTAATGCGGATTATTAGAAAAAACAAACTTGTAATGTTCGGATGCAGCGTTCATGGTGTACTGCTTGACACAGTCACGTCTTTTAAATCTCTGGGCGTAACGTTGCAAAGCGATATGAACTGGAATGAGCTTGTAAGAACTGTGGTGCGAAAGACGAATGGTCGACTTCGGTTTATTGGGAGAATTTTAGGAAAGAGCGATTCACCCGTAAAGGAGACGGAATATAGGACGCTGGTGCGACCTATTCTTGAGTACTTCTCGAGTGTTTGGGATCCGTACCAGGTCTGATTCAAGGAGGCCAGCTAAACAATTCAGAGACGGACTGCTAGATTTGTTACCGCTTGGTTCGAACAACACGTAAATGTTACGTAGATGCTTCGGGAACTCAAATGGGAATTTCTGGAGGGAATACGACATTCCTGTCGAAGAACACTATTACGAAAATTTAGAGAATTGGCATTTGAAGCTTGCTGCCGAATGATTCTACAACCGCCAACGTACATTGTTCGTGAGGACCACGAAAATAAGATATGAGAAATTAGTGGTGATATGGAAGCCCATGGACAGGCTTTTTTCCCTCGCTGTATTTGCGAGTGGAACGGGAAAGGAAATGGCTAATAGAGGTACAGGATACCATCCACCACGCACCGTATGGTAGAATGTGGAGTAGATGCAGATGTATAAGTAAACTGAATAATAATGAATGTTATTGTACCAATAAACGACATTTTTCTGTAATTCATGTTTTCTGCTGTTTACTGTTTCGCGTTTTTAAAAGGAACGTTATTGTTCAATAAATATCTGTATACAGGAAAATCGTAACTAATCATTCCTATTCCATGCTGTTTGATACATCTTGCAGTCATTTCGAAGCCTACAAAATGACAAATTTGGTGTCTTCTTTTTGTTGTTCCGACAATTTAGTGCGTTATGTACTCCCTTTTGTACAAACCATGTTGCAAATCAGCATAAACGATTCTGTTCACATTCATCAGATGCCATAATCAGCAGCGTAGCTTACTGTCCACTTGGCACGCTGAGGGGCAGTGTATAAAAAAACTGAGCAGGAGTGCCGCAACTGATTGTGTTAGACTGCGGTATACATGTCATGGAAGAAACGTGCGATTTGAATTACACAAGAGTGTTGTTTCCAGAATCCGTATTAATACCTGTAGTGGGGATTTTTGGCCTGCAGAGAAGGTCATAAAACGCGAGTATAAAACCTGTTTCGTAATTCTGCAACAGACTGAATTACGCCTGTAGGTAATCTATCCCATGACCCTTGTTGAAAACAGCAATAACCAGCATCTTTCGCTAGTCGCCTGGAACGCTTCGTTGCTTCTACGACGCACGATAAACTCTTGGTAGAAGAGGAATTCTTGTAATTTATATTGAATCGTACAAATGTCCCATCAGTTCGGATTGTCTTTCATATATTTAGCGATGTTAATTAAGTTTCCAATCCGCAATCACTTATCTTAAAAGGTCAGTTCGGCTTTCGTAAGATGATTGAAAAATCGTGTCATCTCTCATTTCGGTGCTAACATGATCACTGCGCCTGTTTTGTTCAATGAATTTACGTAAGACCAAAGCATTTTAGAGTTTTTCGTCACATCGACAGATAAAAACTTACTTTCTGACTCATGTGAATTTTTCGCATTGCCCTCCTCCTTTGATCATTTTGATCTTACAGATTGTGGTTTTCAACAATGTTTTGACTTCGTTTAAACGTGTGGTGCAAGTTTTTCTTTCTCACATAGCAACTTTCTAATTCGGACGTGGAAACATGGTCACTATTTTCTATACCTAAAACTCTTTCTCGGTACACTATACAAGTTAAGTATGATCCGCTGATGTGGTTTTCTAAGCAGATGGCCGTCGAGCTGTTAGATCAGCTTGCAGAGGCGCCAGACTTAACCCGTACGGTACGAAGCGGCAGTCGGCATTAGCTCTGGCAGTTATATCAGCGTGGTAAGTACCCAATACAGCCTGTAGCGCGTCTACTGGAATCAAAACGATAGCTCCAGTAATCTGCGGGGCTGGGGGGAGGGTGGGAGGAGATCAGAGTATACATACCTCGGTACTCGTTGTAAGGCCACCACGTTGATATGTGATTTGTGTGGTGTTGGGGCTGAAGTTTCACATCATGAACTCCGTCTTTTCTCTTGTAGTGTGTGTGTCATTTGTTTCAAGTGCTTTCCTCCTTCTTAATGTAGATTCGTCTTCGAATTACTCCCACTTTACATAGTGTTAGTAGATATTGTAAATCACTCGTTTGTCCCTGTAATTTGTTACTGTCCTTCCCACAGTTTCTAACATCTTACATAAACATAAGTTACAAATGGCAGATTTAGATCTATTAATATCGGATAGCAATATCTATTTCTTTAGTTTATTTCCATTAATTAGCGGCACTGAGAATTGCTCTCGGTATACTCATCGCAGGCCAGTGCGGCCGAGAGGTTCTAGGCGCTTCAATCCAGAACCGTGCGACCGCAGATTCGAATCCTGCCTCGGGCATGGATGTGTGTGATGTCCTTAGGTTAATTAGGTTTAAGTAGTTCTAAGTTCTAGGGGACTGATGACCTCAGCTGTTAAGTCTCATAAGGCTCAGAGCCATTTGAACCTTTTTTTTTTCCTGGTGTCTTCAAAGGCATCCCAACGACTACAGCTCTCTTGGTTTGGCTGAACAAATTAATTCTCTGTCAGATCCCGCACATTACTTGCTAATCTATTTGTTCTATCGCTAGCTCACTTATTTTTTCCATATAAATCTTATTTTCTTTTTCTGTCATACTTCATAACAACCCTTCTACGTCTTGCAGATCTTCCACACAGACATGGGTAAGTATGTGTTCCTTCACCATTACTTCGCAGGAAACACTTCCCTTTTCCCTAATCGGAATTTCATTTCATCTTGCTGACCACACAGTTATTTTTCCCACAACTTCCACATCTAAGTGACCTACGTAATTTTAACTCAACCCTTGCATTATTACACTGTCTTCTTGCATCGATAAACTGGAGATTCTTCTTTGTTGTTGTAGCGGTCTTCAGTACAAAGTCTGGTTTGATGCAACTCTCCACGCTCATCTATTCTGTACAAGTCTTTTCATCTCCACATAACTGCCGCTCCCTACATATGCTTTTCTCTCCGCTTTAATTCAGTATATGTTCAGTAGTTATTTGATCTACCCTTCTAATATTGTCAATATTTCATTCCCTCGTATGCTCCGTTTTGCATTTGCTGAATTTCGGCCAACTGTTCATCATGACTAAGTTATGTTCAGAATTCATATATACACATAAGTTTGCTTTTCAAGCCAGCCATTGCTTTCTAAATCTTAGTGATGAAGTACATTGTCCACATTTTATCTTTCCGCGTCTCGTGCTGTTTACCGAACAAACATTCTTCTCCTGTGATTTTAGGAAAGAGAGCTCGCTTCAATCAACTGAAATTCATCCAAGATTTCCTTCTCGTTTCGTTCCTCCAGCCCATACTCATCAGTTATAATGAACAAGCCAGGAGAAGAGCTCACATTACAGCTTTCCAATCCAGCAAAACTGTTTGATTTTCAACATCCATTTAGTATTTTATCACTATTTCAATGTAGAGGAGAAAATTTTTCAGATTGGCATAGACATGGTGTTGTTATCAAAGTAATTTCGTTTTTATTTTCGCACATGTTGCGAAATAACATTAGTGTCAAACTCATCTGTTAATAATTTTGTTTAACGCGTTTTAAAGCAATCATATTGTGTGTTTTTCGCTCAGATGGATAAGCGGAGTGCTGTACCGTCATGAGTTTAGTGGCTTTGGTAGGTTGATCACCAACGAAAATTCATGTTCCGCAGCCACCAAGGGAGAAAAAACTTCTTGTAAAGAAATTGTAAATCGAAATCTCATTCACTTTCACCGTGGCTGTTGGATCAACATCCCTTCAATGCCATGTGATCGGTTAATGAGGCTAAATATCTGGGAGCAGTAACGTCAGAGAACGGGTCAACAGGCGTAAGCGATAAAGTAACAAATCGCGTATCCTTTCAGGGGATGTGGGTGATGCAAAAACATCCACAAAAACCAAAAGCAAGATTTATGAAATGGCTGTATGATCAGCGCTAATATATGGTAGTGAAGTATGTGCATAAAGAAAAGACTGATGAAAAGAAGCTCCGTACAACAGAAATGCTCGTGTTACGATGGGCAGAAGGACCGACATTGAAAGAAAAAGGGCCGACTTTACCAACTTCAATTAAAATGCGCCATAGCTGAGGGTCCCGCGATCACGGCTAAAGTTTAATGACGATTAAATTGTCGATGCGTTGCACCAACTTTAACTGTCACATAGAAATTGTCACGTAGGTATACGCATTCAGCAAATCGGGAATTTGATTGTGGTTAACTCTGTGTGTTACTAAAGAAAGCGCCCACTTTGCAAAGATAATAATAATCCCTGTCTGCGGTACATACCATAGAGTATATTCTATGGTATATACTTCTAACCTCCACACTTCTTCTAAATTATCGTAAGGACAAAGACACACACCCATGCCCGAGGGAGGACTCCAACCTCCGCCGGGACCAGCTATCTAGAAAACATGCCTATAAAAGTAGTATGGTGCCATACAGACATTAAACAATATCGCTTTCTACAGTGGAAAGAGTTCTACTGTTTTTCCATGCAGAACTGGAACTGAGGAAGATGCTATTGCACATGTACATCCGGGGAACAATATTATATTGACAATGAAGTGGGCAGACAAAATACAAAAAGAAGAGATGCCAGCACCGAAAACATCCTTAAAAAATTTCTTGTCAAGTAAATGGACAATTAGGTGAACGCTGGAAGAAGGAAGAGACGAAAAAGAAATGTGGGCACATAAAAATTGAAAACTTAAGTACATTTACGAGAATGGTTGACGTATATTTTCTTCGGAGATTAAAATATTACGTTGTTGTTGTTGTGGTCTTCAGTCCTGAGACTGGTTTGATGCAGCTCTCCATGCTACTCTATCCTGTGCAAGCTTCTTCATCTCCCAGTACCTACTGCAACCTACATCCTACTGAATCTGCTTAGTGTATTCATCTCTTGGTCTCCCCCTACGATTTTTACCCTCCACGCTGCCCTCCAATACTAAATTGGTGATCCCTTGATGCCTCAGAACATGTCCTACCAACCGATCCCTTCTTCTGGTCAAGTTGTGTCACAAACTCCTCTTCTTCCCAATCCTATTCAATACTTCCTCATTAGTTACGTGATCTACCCATCTAATCTTCAGCATTCTTCTGTAGCACCACATTTCAAAAGCTTCTATTCTCTTCTTGTCCAAACTATTTACCGTCCATGTTTCACTTCCATACATGGCTACACTCCATACAAATACTTTCAGAAATGACTTCCTGACACTTAAATCTATACTCGATGTTAACAAATTTCTCTTCTTCAGAAACCCTTTCCTTGCCATTGCCAGTCTACATTTAATATCCTCTCTACTTCGACCATCATCAGTTATTTTGCTCCCCAAATAGCAAAACTCCTTTACTACTTTAAGTGTCTCATTTTCTAATCTAATTCCCTCAGCATCACCCGACTTAATTAGACTAGATTCCATTATCCTCGTTTTGCTTTTGTTGA